>NW_023595424.1:0-5000 GCF_014839805.1 Manduca sexta | reverse complement strand
AAAAATAGATAATTTCTGATGAAAAGATAACGATGCGATTGTTCAAAGATTACATAGAACTAATTCCATAAACACTGATAAACATCACATGAACAATAACAATTATAGGCGCCTTTAAGATATAGGAAAAAGTTTCTTAGTCAACATTTTAATCGTATCGGAAGTTTGAAGTGATATCTCTTCAGACAACATACATCCATCCATCAGTATAATAACTACATACATCTTTCAACAGCATGTTTTTATGTTATAGCTTGATCAGGAAAGTAAAAAAAACTGTTTTGGGGTACCACTCATGCTTTTTACTAGACTATAGCGAAGCGATTAAGGGAACGACTACGGTTAAATTGTCCCCTGGACATTATTGTCTTTTTTCGTGATTTCAGTTACTTTTTTTCGCAGTTCGGACTCGTTTTTTTAACGTTTATTTGTTTTAAAATTAACATTGTCAGTACCAGATATGAGTTCCATATTTTAACCGCAATATTGGGATTTGCGAGTTTTAATTTTTTTGGTCGGGCTATATCTACGTGCATTACAGTATATTCACAACATTGTGTATGTATTTCGTATTTTGGTGCATTACTTAAGACCGATGGCTAGCCAATAGTGCAGATAAGTGAAATTATGAAGATAACTTATCGGAATTATTTGAAAACGTCACCATTTTTAATGCTGATTTATATAATTACTGTAATCTTTTGTGTAGTACGTCACAATTTGATAGAAAAATGAAAAAAAAAGGTAGGTTCACAAAATTTAAAAATATTACTATATCCACAATCTTACTGTAGTTTAAATAGTAATCAACAAACAGCGATGTTTTAATGCGAAATATAAATAATTTAAGCATTGACTATGATAAATCGAACTTCTAATAATAAAAACATTAAACCCACAAAAAAGCTAATTATACCTAGATTTTGGTGCAATATAATAAAATTAATACTTTAGAGTTTACGTTACATTCTTGTATTGTTGATTTTATGTAATCTGAAGAGGAAACAGGAAATATAAGTATATGAAAATTTTGAACTGAGTTAAGATTGTAAGGACTTACACTTCTTTCAAGTTCAGGCGCATACATGACGTTTTTCTGTGGACGTCGACGTGCGGCCCTGGCAGCTGACGCGGTCAAGAGACTCCCAGACACGGGGCCAGGCGTCGACATCGTCCGCTTTCTCTCCAACTCTTCTTCTGCATTTGGTAAACTGTTAATTGACGTATTTAGGACCTGTGAAAAAGAACAAATAAATAATACCAATTTATTGACTTCTTTAGTTAGGAGTACTGAAGCCGGATTATTTGATTGCAATCAATTATTTGAATAGCACGTGATATAATTAGTTACGTAATTATAATTATGATACGTACGATTCAAATGAGGAGGTCTTTTACCTTCTAATGTATCTACTCTCCACGTTTTCTATACTCAATGCAATATAATCATATTAAAACTGTAGGTAGTTCTGCGGCTAGCAGCCCGTATCAAGGACGGGTCTCTCCTACTAATAATAGAAGATAAACGTAGCAGTTGCTGTTGTAAAAAGATGAATCTACTTTTTAATTAAATGCGAGTTCTTTTTTATTAAAAAAATGTAGATACAATGATGAGCGAAATATCGTGTATGAAGAATAATCTAATGTTGTGCACTGTGACGCTCCCCCAGTGGGCGATGGTCCATCGTGGCCGTGGAATAGAATCGAACACTCGACTTCAGTTTTGGCTGTCAGTTTCCGTTCTCGCTCGGTAATCGCGAATATATATATTATTTACTTACCAATTTGTTCAATGAAGTTAAACCTTAGTAATGTTGTTTCAAAATTTACCATAACACAAGTTATAATTTGCCCGTATTGAAATTTTTATTATCCCTTTACAACTTTAATGTGAAGAAAACATGAGCAATTTGTAAATACATGAAATATATATAAATTAAATAAATATAAATGTAAAATATATATTTGTTATTTCCAGCGCAAACGTTATAGGAGTATATACCTATAAATTAATGTTATCTACTAAACTATTCACAATTTTGAATGTGAATCCAAATCAACATAAAATGAACGAACTTGTGTTAAAATAATAACTGTAATAATAAAGTAGGAATTGACAAAAGGACTTTCCATCTGCCTTTCTTCTTCGGGTAATCATCACTTAAGTTTTAAGGCTGGTAGTTTAGTCCGGTTCGGTCTAATTTATGCTTACCAGTGATGATCGCGACGCATCCTTCACAATATTTGTTATCTCTTGTTACTTCCCAGCCCGGGCTGGATTTTTAGTAACATCATACTTTGTTCTTTTAATTTTACCTCTAGCACTAAATGTCTGTAGTCATACAATTATTATTCTCATTTATCCTGACCTATCATAAGAACAACTATGTCCGCCTATGTGGCTAATAAATTATTTTAATTTTCCGCCATATACTTTACACATTATTCCCTAAAATTTCGCAACATTTATCAGAGGATACAATTTCACGCGTTTGTTTATTTTTATCAGCCGCGTTGTCTATTGCAATACATAAACCTTTATAATAAAATATTTAACCCTAAAATAAATTACTATTTCAATTATACTTACACCGGGGTCCTGATTTGTATCTGAACCATTAGTTTCTTCATTTTCTCCAAATTGTTGAAGCGAAGATTCCGAGTGAAACTTTTTGTCACCCAATTTTTTTCTATTCACTATTTCGTCCAATAGTTCTTTTTTGCTTGGAGTTTGTACGTTGGTGTCCGTCATTGTAATTTTATTTAAATCACTTCAACCCGTATTTATTTAATATTTAATACATTTTCCGACTCACTGCACACAGCATGCGTAACTCTGGGTTTGTGCGATTTAGATTGCAAATGAATTATAAAAATATAGAAGTATTGTTATCAATTATCGGTATCGTCAAACATATCTTTAATGTCGGTGTAATTATCGTGATCGGTTTATGGTCGACGAGTATTTCCTCTTTGTTTTAATATTTAGGAAATTAACTTTAATTATTTCTTTGGTAATCATTAATTATAAACAAACAAATTCTGATTACAGGTAGTAACTTTTATAAAAATGACCATGACGGGTTACGCTAATCAATAGATATGTGTTGATAAATATTATAAATATCCATTGAGTATAAACACCCAAACATCGAAACTAATAATATGCTTGCGTATGGATGTTATTGTAATAAATCTTTAAGCAATGTTTTGACTACCTTGAGCTTTGCCAATAATTTTCCATCAACGATTATACTAATCAGTTTTCCGTTTGTTAATGACGTTTATTGTTGAAGAAGTAAGTCTTCAATTAATTCAACATACATATTTGCGTTTCTAAATAAGTAAAAAAATAATTTCTGTACCAAACTTTCCATTACAAAATATTCTAATAATAATATAGGTAGTACCGAATAATTTCCAAATATGTAATGACAAAAATTACGATGTTGATTCATTCACAGTTTTACGGCTCTACTGGTTCATGAGCTTACTAAGCACTTCTTTAAGTTCAATAGAGAATTGAGAGACGGGCAGAGCTAATTCCTGGGCGGATGGTGAACCACTCTTATCTCGTCCCACATAGTCCGAGGGTACGACAAACAGCTGCTTCCTGTCTCCTGGCTCATCGAGTTTCTTGAGGCATGGAGGCATGGGCAAGTGAGGGCGTTGCTGCAACCATTTGTGGAACGCTTTTGTTGACCTATAAAAAGTAAAATTACTACAGATCTGATTGCTCATTCATTAACAACCATCCAAAGAAAAACTACAAAGCGTTGTCTGTTTAGACGATTGTTAGAAACAATCTTATAAACTGGTACTTAAATATATCTGGATCAAGTTTTGTGTATAAACGTAGATATTATGTATCTAACTAATTCTAAACTAGTCTCATATTTATAATCTTTCACCGTGCATGTCTGGATCTCATAAGAACAATGTGATCAAATAACCATGCTTTTAGACCAATGGTCGACCAGTATGTGTTCATCATTAAGTAGTTTTAATATTTTTATAAAATTCTTCGACATACGTGAGATGCTGTATATCTTCCCACACGCACGACATAGACCGCAAGTCTTCAGGTATTTGAACGCCGCGCCACATCAACGCAGTATTGTTCCGTGGTGGTATGTGCTTCATCTTTTGTGGCAGGCATGTATTGAATGCCTTTTCATGTGCCGGACTGGTCTCTGCATGGATGTCGTAAGCAACCTGCCTCTTCAAGACCTTCGGGCACGCCAACTTATTTTATCATCTACCAATTAAATAAGGAAGCGTGGGAATGTGTTTATTGCTTTAAATTATATACACAGTGTTTGAAGTGAAGATATATTTGTATTCTGAATTTCTTAGTCTCCTTTCGCTTTTAATATTTGACCTCCAGTCGTCCGACATTTTAATAAAGATATTTGAAATCAAATATTGCAATCTATATAAATAAATACGATTATGCCGTGAGTATAGACAACAAGAAATTTTCAATCCCATCTCACTTCACGCATAAATATTTTTGTCAATAAGCCGAATAAATGTTTAACCGAGGTATACAGTTCAAACGTCGATTTCCAATAACATTTAACAAAGATAAATCACATAAGCGGAAATGGTATATGTTATTCAATAATATGCTTACAGCCAATGGCATTGAGTTGGTTAGATAAGCGCTGAAAACGTAAAATCAGCAAAAAATCAACGTGCGGTATCGAATGACTTGGGTATACTGAGTGATGCGAGGTCGCGGGAGCGGGTGAAAAGAATTATAGAATTAAATTCAAATATGGAACTGTTGTTCTTTTTTCAAAACTGATATATTATTTTATTGCAAAAAAAATTAAGATATGAATCACTGCAATCCAGTGTGATAAAATGATCTTTATGTGCCAATGTTAAGTTCCGAAATCTAATGATATTGGTTATCACGAAGTTATTGCGTTCTTGAGATGTATTCATTAAATATGCAATTGCTCTAATTGAGAAATTCTCTATCACTTATTTTG
>NW_023595423.1:0-8907 GCF_014839805.1 Manduca sexta | reverse complement strand
TTCGCCCTTAAACACTTATATATTATTTGCACAACAATGAATCGAACATAATCTGAAGTTTCAAAGTCCAATGCCATTAAACCAATGAAACGTTGAGTAAAACCATGTCTATACTAATATAGTGAAGAAGAAAAATTGTGAGTTTGTTTGAACGCGCTATCTCAGGAACTATTAAGCAGATTTTGATTTTTTTTTCCTAATTGGAAGCTATTACTCCGGTGCTATAGACTACTTTATATAGCAAGAAAGTATTTATCTTGGAATAACTCTTTCTCTCGAACGAAGTTGCTTGCAAAAGCTAGTCCATCATTACAAAACTACGTAGTATAATAGAAATAATATCAAAACCTCCTGTATGTATAATAAATCTTAATTATAAGTTTGTTAAAGAACTTTTATTGTGAGTTTTATGTTTGGAACTTACGAGCGTGCAGTTCGGGGCCCGCGGTTACAGCGGCAACTACTTTTATTCCACTTTAAAGTTTCTCTGTACAGTTTTGTTTTTCGTTTTTGAAGTAATGGCATTTATTTAATAAAATTGGAGCGGTCATTATTTTTGTTGGATACGAATAACATTTATATAATTGTAAAAGCATTATTTTGATTTTCAAACCAAATGAAACTTGTCATGTCTCGATTAAATTTTAACCGACTTCCAAAAAAAGGAGGAGGTTATCAATTCGACGTGAATGTTTTTTTTTTTTAGATATAACTAACATTACTAGAATTAGTATGTATGCTTAGTATTTTCTGGTTTAGCCTTAATATTACCTGAGAATATACGGATACCTTAAAAATAAAGTATCCGATGTTTTGATTTCATTTTTGTATTAATTTAGACACAGTCCCCTTGGTTTGACTTCATGGACCTCAGTAAACCCAGTGCTAGTTAAAAAACAATTATTTCCACCGTCTGTATAAAAAATTGACTTTTTTTTACATTTTCGGTGTACAATAAAGTTTTAAATAAATAAATAGACACTTCTAAAATAATAGACAATAGTAACTAATAGAGAATACAAATGTCTCCTAAAAGATGTTCAGTGAATTTAAAGTTATTTAAAAGCAATAGAACAGTTTATATAAACGTGTATGTTTAAGAAGACGTCTTGGCAAAGAAACACCTGGTGTAAGGAGGAACGGGACGACTTCAATATGAAACTACGTGTGCTTCCTGGCCTCGGGTTGGGGCCACGAGACATGATGTCTGTTAAGTGCAATATATAATAATAATATCAGTCCTGTATATTATCCCATTGCTGGGCACAGGCTTCCGCTATTACTAAGAGTTATTAGGTCTTAGTCCATCACGCTGGGCTAGAATGTGGTGATAGCCTAATTGGGAGTGGAACGGACGATAACCTAATTATGTATGAATTCTTTATGAATTATCGCTTTTTTAACAGTGAAAGAAAACATTCAGAGGAAACCTGATAAGTTCTCTATAGAAATTTTGAGAGTATGTAAAGTCTGCCAATACGTTTAATGTAAAATAACTTTTAGGTTATGGAAAAATAATAATGACTAGTCGTAGCTAGATAAAATGTTGGTATTGTAACACAGTAGTGAAATGAAGTGCTTTGTAATTCACAATTATGACTGTTATTTGTAATTCACAATTATATTATGATTTTTATATTAGTTATGTAGTCTTTACGCTAACCGGTTTTCCAGTTCAACAGGCCGGCATAATTGTATCGACTGCGAAGGGTAATCATCTCTCGTCAGTTGGCATGATATTGGTCCCATTCCACTTACCATCACATGCAGTGAGATCACTTTACCTTGCACGTATAAAAAAAATCAGGTTGAGTGCTTACTCATTTCGGTTCTACCTTTTATACAAACAAATGACTTAAAAACGCGTCATACGCTGCCTCAAAAATATTAGCAGAATCACATAGAACTTTGAATTTAAAAGCCTGAGTAACTTCACTGCGTTCATCATTTTAATTACCCAGACTACAATGTTACACGTACTATAATTAAAATCGCTTACTCTCTGGCTCTCTGGTCTCCTTTTAGTCATTGTATTTTCTTTAATCCCACACCCGGAATTGTAGAAAATGTGATTTGTGAGTTTCTCCAGTGTTTTCCGAGCATGACACGGTCGCCACGGAAGTCTTAAACTTTGTTTTTTCTTTAACTAATGTGTATGCGTCTCTTTCTTTCTTATATTTCTGTTCCGCTCTCAAACAATGCTCGGTTTCATAATAGCGTAGTGGTTAACAATCTAGAGGGAAATTTAGTTGACAATATGACGATACGTAAATTGAGATGTTTTCGCTCGTTATATAACATATTTTTGAATCTGTCTTTCCTCTTTATAGTAATATTTTTAATGGATGCTTAAACCTTTAGAACACGCTCTTTAAAATCACAAAACGCAGTTACCGCTTCCGCGAATTGTATTGTCGAATCAACTGTTGTAAATTAAATGTCATTAGCATTTTTTAACCTTTAGTAATTTCCGATTCTTTGTAATATTGAAAGCATTTCCATGTTGTTGGTTAATTCCATTTTTGACCGCAAAATTTATGAAATTCGTCGTGATAATTTTGCTGAAATCAAAATGAATAATGAATATGTTTTCGTTCGTCCTTTGTAAGGTTATTTTCAGATTGACAATATTAGTACATTTTAAGACAACCAGTTATGAATTTTAAACAAACCTGTCTTGCTCATCGTAAATAAAGGGATTCGTAGGAAAAATTTCCTTTCGTTAAAGTCATTAATTTAAGCCATGCATTGTTGATATTTTTATTGCCTAGAATGATGAGACGAGTTTGACGTTCGCCTGATAGTAAGCGATACGACCGCCCGTGTACAGTTGAAACACCATCCAACACCATTACTAAGTATTGTTTAGTATTCCACTGCGCTCGCCATCTTGAGATCTGAGATAGTAAAGATGATGTTAACATCTCAATAAATTCACAACATCGTTTACTCAACATAAAAGTAGTGTAGTTTTCTTTGACTCTGTTCAGCTTTGTTAATCTGACAGCTAAATGAAGTAAAAGTATCTCGATATTAACCAATAACATCATTCCTTTACCTACGCACTACCAAGGCTGTCATGACAATAGCGTTGAGGAATAGACTTATTATTATAGCATTGCGCTGTACGTAGTTAATTTTTGTAAATACGAGCCTTGGACTTCATGGCACTTATTAGGTCCAATAACGTCACTTTGTCGTAAGAATTAAAACAGGTTATTAGCAATTGAGATTGATGATATATTTATCCTGTAAATACTGAATTTGACAGTAAGTACAGTTCTCACGAATAAAATATATCACATCTCTCAAATGTCGCAGAATTAAGATTGCTTCACTGGACTTAGTAGTCGATGAGGAAAATTTTGGATCGAGGCACTGAGTGTTGAGGAATAATACTGGTCCTATATTAGATTCTTTCTATTCTAATGCTGAGCACGGGCCTTCTCTACAACTAAGAGGGTTGATGCCTTAGTCCACCACGTCAGCCTAGTTCGGGTTGGCTCCACATGTGTAGATTCACTAACGACGTTTTTCAATCTAGGACCCTCGCAATATATTATCAAGTATTTTATCACAGCAAACAAAATAAATGAATAAACCATCTATAGATGTATACATCTTTTTACATATAAAAGATATCAAATTCACTACCAAGCAACAAAGAAATTCTTCATTGAAAAATCACATTACATACATAAGTCGAGTACCGAACAGGTTTTACAAAGATAAGCAACAGAGCCAATTTCCTCGACGTAGAGGTGAATGTTTAGAATATTCTTAATAGGATGTCGCGTCAGAATAAAAAGGATGGAAGGAGATCGAATGTTCAATTTATACGAATAATAAACTTGGGCGGGGTTTTTGTGAATTAAGTGATTTATATTGTGTTTTCTGTTGGGAAGGTTCTTTTCATTGAATTGATTTATCACCTTGGTCATGCCGGCGTATGTGGTTGTATGTTCGAATACTAGGTTGGGTGATACTTCGCGTCGGTTTTACTTTGAATTGCTTGAGTGGATTCGCAAGCGCAACCAGTCGTCAGTGATGGTTGCGAGCAGCTATCTTAGTGCAACAAGATACCCTGGGGCCGTCTCGTACGCGCCGAATAAAGGACTTCGCGGGTTTTCGTTGGTATGCCGGTATAGGGTATACAGGGGTTAAGGAATAGGTCCAATGCTCGCTCGGATGCTATATTCTGAGTGTCGACATTGGGCCCAAGACCGATTAAACCAACATAACCTTCCTCTCCCAAGTGGTGGTAGTAGTAACGCGTATTGGGCCCAAAAAAATAAGGCACAACCAGCCGAACAAACTAAATATACCTACTTGTAAAAAGCGCCCCAGACGCAAATCTTGTATTCTCAGTCTCCACACCGAATGAACGCCCATGGGGACATTTGTCACACTAGGCACACAGTTAAGTTTATACCTCATGGTTGGCAATTCACATTCAGACCTATGAGGGCTCGCGAACATTTCCTGGCCTTTTCTCCTTCTCCCTTTATAAGAGGTCCAGGTCCTGCAGTCGCTAATCTGCGGGATTCAGTGTCTTATTCGCGCGGCCCTGCGCACACAGTTAAGTTTATATCTCATGTTGAGACCTATGAGGGCTCGCAGACGTTTCTGGTCTTCTCCCTTCCTTCTGAATTGGATACTGGAATCCAGGGGATTCCAGTATCAATCGCTGGTTTCTAGTATGCTGGGATCGTAACAAAGAATATTTTAAAAAGCAATACTTAATACTTTAGGTGCGTATTCGTCCATTGATTCTAAAACCTTTAACATTACCATTTATACCAAAGCCACTCCATCCGTCTATATCGCTTACATATTTCATAATCATAATACGGAACTTTTGAATTTCTCCGGGACACAGCTCCACTGTTCGATAATCCGATCTGCATAAGTATTATTTCGGAATCAAATTCACATAAGGATTATGCTTGTTACATTGGGAAATGTTAGGGAAAGCGCACACTATTTCATTAAAGGTGTTACGGAACCATAAAAATTGGTTCAAAATCCCCGAGCGTCATAAACAACCTACTAACACCCATTTTCAATAAGCGATCCCAATCTCAATCTTTAATCCGATTTCGAGAATGAACCAATCAAAACAACTCAATCGTAAGCATGTCAAAAAACCTTTATTCTGATTGGTCTATTTTTGAGATAGATCGAAAAAAACGATAACGATCCATATTAAAAATGACAGTTTATCACAAAATACTTGGATGACTTACGGCCAATTACTTACTTTCCATTTAAAAATACATTTAATTAGCGTGCGTCGTAATTTATGTGCCTTACGAATGTATGCCTCTGCTAAAGGCTCGTAAATTGCACATGTGCAAATCCCTCTGTAAGTAAGTAACATATTATGATGGTTCACGTCCAAACGTAACATCACAGCTATCTGAAATGACCAAATTATCAATTTTTAACTCAATGTGAAGCTACTTAAGACCATATTTGATTAGCCACGCCAAAATTAACTCTAACACGCATACCATATACGCCTAAATAGCCGCCAGTGAAACAGCGCAGAAATTTCACCACATTCTCAACCGTTAAAGGCTTAGCTTGAGAACATTTGACCCCTTAAATTGATATTATCTCACCCAAGGTCCAAATGTTTCCATTAAATTAATTAAAGATGCTAAATAGAACTATTTGGATAAGGTAATAGTCGCAATCTCTATTCCAAGGGTTGAAATCCGCTTCAATTTTTGTGAGCATTTGTTAATTATAAAGGTTTATTTTCAAAAGGCCTGGAGCTGGAATTACGTTTCATTTAAAGTATTTAGTTTGGAGCTGAGTAAAGTCACTCTTGTTTGAAATAAAAGTAGCTTAATTGCAAAAAGCTTTCCTAATTTATTACTTCTAGGGCCTTATTTTCTATGACAATGTGAACTTGTAAAACGCGTTACGTTATCTTCGTAAAATTGACGTCAAATGATAATTCTGTATATTAATTTCTATTGCCTTAAACGCGACGCGGTGCGTTACGTTCTTGTTACGCACTAACAAAATACGTCTAGCATAGAGGTTAGGGCTTCTGCCTTGCTTATGTCCAAGAAAAAAATCATACATCCCGCCTTTATCCGCGAAAAGGTAGGCAAAGTTGCAAACAGGGTGCCCACTTTTGGCCATACTATGTATTCCGTCCCATAGCGTGATAATGGGCGAGCCTATCGCCATATCGGCCAAAAATTCCATACTTGCTTATTATTATATACCCTTATTTATTAACTACAATATAATTACTGAACGGTTTTTACGCGAGGATTGGTTTAATATTTATCCCGACGTTTTGAAGATTGTCCTCTTCATGGTCACGAAGCTGGAAATTCTTTATTTAGAAAGAAAGAAAGTTTTTATTGTTAGAACAAACAATGACAGGATTATATATTTATATTACAAAGATATATAACTGCCGCGCCGATTATCGATGAGAAAACCAAGTGTCGTACGATCGCTAAGTCAGTGGGATACCTATAAATCAATCATTTATTCATTTGTGATACATAGGTAATTATTTTGTTGAAATACTATTATTATGCTTAGTGCTCTATGATCAGCCTAATAAGCAAACAAGTGTAGTTAATATATTTTTTTTTATTTACAAAGACAATAAACAGTATAGTCTGAAATTCTTCGTTAAGCCAAATTAATTAAAATAAATAAAAATTCACATATATGTTTCACATATATAATATGTGAAACTAGTTTTATTTCACGGCCCATTCGGTCAAGAAGGGTTGGTGGTGGTGGTGGTGGTTGGTGGTGGTGGTAAAACAACGTATAGTTTACGTTCTACTTGTAAACTTTGGACTTATTCTACCTCTCGAAATACTCACTCTACAGTCTGCACGCTGTACGCCGTTAATTAATTATGTATTAACTTCCTCTTTTATTTATATTTTCTTGTTTTTTTTTGCCAGCAAGTCTAATTAGATTGCATAACATTTGAATGGTGATGTGCGTGCATTATCTTATATAACTATTGCGACTTTGTACACGAAAGACTTTAAAATACAGAAGATGTAAGAACTATTGAAGACAAAAAGTAACCCTTGAGTTTCCTTTCTTCTTCGTATAGCTATCACTTAGGTAGCTGTTGAAAGGCTGGTGGACCTTACATCATCCTCACAGACGAGTCCTTGACGATAGGTTATTAAAAAAAATTGCCCCTTCCCTACAAGCTGGCTTTCCTATTTTTAATTTGTCTATAACATTACGTTTTGTTCTTCAATTGAAAAATACAAAATATCCGTAGGTTTACAAGTAGCTATTGATTGGAATAATTACTAAATTATTATCATGTATCTTAACCTGTCATAAGTGTAACTACATTCGCCTACGTCATTAATAAATTATTTTCATGTTTAGCTTCAAACTTATTGAAATTAATAGGTCAAATAATAATTAATGTTCATAATACTGACAATATAATATCTAATCCCACACTAGGATTTCAGCTGTGGTTATTATTAATTACGAGGGAATTTAATCTCCATATTTGGGACAAATATTTGCGTATCACGCAAACATTTGTTCATATTCAAGAACGGATGCTGTGCCGCGTGTTCATTAAGTTTGGAAGTTGGAGTGAAACTACTGCCGTACCAGCATCTGTATTGTGTGACGGTAAGATTGATTTTGCAATCATTTTATTATACTGTCTTTTACATAGTGGTGGCGTAGTTTTATTGCGCTTGCGTTACGATTATCGCAATGTGGTTTCGAGTTCAAATCCCGGGTCAGGTAGTGATATTTACTCGGACTCAGTATTCGCTCGGAGTTTGGATTTGGGTCTGGTAAATAGCAACAACCTCACCGCTATTATATGGGACAGAATAAAGCCGGTGAAATGTTGGTGTGTTACTCCTCTGTCTACCCCTGAAAAGGGAAAATGACGTGACGTATATATTTAATGTAATAAAAGCAGTAAGTCGTAGAATAATTACCCACATACCACACCAACCTGTACATATTATAAAACAAAGTCCTCTTTCCTGTCAGTCTGTATGTTATCGATTTTTTCCAAATTTACAAAACGGATTTTTATGAAATTTGGTATGGAGATAATTAAAGACCCCGGGAAGGTAATAAGCTACTATCTATATCGAAAAAATATATAGCGGAACTTTTATCCCCGAAAACTCCTTCACGCGGACGACAGCTACGAGCATAAGCTAGTATTTAATAAATTAAGGTTAATTGTCTAAGTTTGTCAACTCTAGAATTATAAAACATATTCTAATAATAACTTTAGCAAATTACCAGATTTACAATCAATTTTGTGGATATTTACGAAACAACGAGTGAACCTGCGGGCAAAACTAGCTCACATATACATTAGTTTACGACCAGCAATAACTTAATATAATTACCTCACATCCAACAATTATACCGCGACAGTAAAACATAAAGGATATCTGGTATTACGTGAATGTACCTAATAACTATAAAATGGCGAATCCCTTTCCCTAGGCGATGACATGAGCAGTAAATTCAGAAGGGATCAACGGCGAGGTCATTCTAATGATATTGTGGCGAGAGGCATAAGGGACTTGACACCTCTCGCATGAAGCGGTAAGATGTGCCGGTACTGTCAAGCGAAACTGCGAATTATTCCGAGAACTTAGGTAAGTATTGAGTGATGAGAGGATATTTTGTATGAACTCTATTTGTCTACTAAAAGTTTTAATGTTTGAGCTTGATTTCCAACACAAACGATGAAAGATTGTGGTTTAAAAAACACAGGATATCAACTGAAAATTGTTGCTTTTGTTTGACTTAAGTGACTTCTGTGGTTCAAGTCAGTTCAAGCTATATACCATCGGCTTTTGTTTCGCATTGTATTGTGTACGTGTCCCGAATATTGTTTATATTTTTTCA
>NW_023595422.1:0-28000 GCF_014839805.1 Manduca sexta | reverse complement strand
ACCGATCTTCACCGCTCAGTTTCATACAATGCATACCACTGGTCCCAGGTTTATAGGCGCTGCGGCGGCGGATGGAAGGGCGCTATAGTCTATACTTTTATACTAGGATTTAGCATGATACAGGCCACTAGGCAGCGTAAGGCTATGACAGAGTTCAATCCCTCGGACGGACACAAAATGTTTGTTATAGTGAGACTGGAGTTTTTATTTCTTACGAAACAAGGCTTGAAGATTGTCTGTGTAATTTTATACAATTCACCTACGTAAGTCGATGTCTAAGAGCCATACACTAAAGTACAGTAAAGCGCGTCGTAACGGTTATGGGAGGCTGTGTCTGGACCGGCCCTTACTGTTATGGTCCTTCGAGCCGAATAGTTTATGCTCTATATAAGTTTAACTGCCGCACTGATGGACGCGGAAAATTCTTATGTCTGTCAGTTTATGAATGTTTGGAGAGACGTTTCGGGAAATCCTGTAGTTAAAATGTTATTTCGCTGTATCTCCGTTTTATTAAGCGGATAAATATACTTATAACGGTTTCTTACTTTGTGGTGGGGCGGTTTCTTTGTATGTGTCCTTTTTTCTTTGAAAGTTATGAGTGATGCGACGGATGTGAAATAAAAAGTTTTATTTTAAGATCATTACTAACATCTAGCTTCTGCACAGGATATGGCCCACTTAAAATATGCTTTAGGTAGAAAAGTAGTTTATAACAATAAGGGTTAATATAGATTCCTATTAGTGAAATATTTTTTTATATTCTAATATCGTAGCAGTTACTTCTTAGAACACAAAATGTATCCTTATATTTGTATACCTATAGATGTTATGCTATAAATAGGTTCATAGGTTTAGATTTTGGGAAGGCTAGATCATAGAGGCGAGACTAATAAGGCAATGTTTCGGGTACGTGATCCGGGAGAGCCGGAATATTCCGGCGCCGGGTAATGTCTCGGCTCGTTACGATCTGCTATTTGTGGGGTCCGTTTAGAGCGGTATTTCTTGCCAAAATCTTTTTTTACTAAAAAGAAGTAGAAAAATATTTGGTTGAAAATAATCTGACCTGGAGATACTAAAGTATATGTGTTGGAAATGTAAGGTTTTTTTATTAATACACGATGGCAAGACGTTTAACAGTGATAACTTTGCCTAGAATTGGGATAGCAAAACATTCTATTATAATATTCATAACTCTAAGACATAACATTTTAATTATTTAGTTCAGTGCTAAGTGACATTGATGTTACAAACCATAGAGTTAAAACATGGCAGTGTTAGCACATTATTGATTCACAAAGCGATAGAAATATACCGGAACGAACGCTCGTATAACTAAAACATATCTAGTAAACTCTCTCAAACAACTCTATAAATATTGCTACTGCGTATGCAATAACATAATATTGTTATACATATGCCTACGTAGGCACGTAGGCGCGTCGCAAATAAAACTATAGCCAAGAGGGAGAATTTCTATTTGTAATTCGTATCGCTTCCAGATCCCGGCGGGCGATGGATATAAAATATGATACAATTTGCCGGCAGGTGTGCGATCTAATTTGCACCCATTGTACCGAGCACTTCTGTTCCAGACAATGTCGTTTGCGTTGGGTAGGGGGGACGTGCGTTCGGGTTTGCCAGGATTTGTCCTAGTCGGGCGCCAATTCAAATATGTTCATATAAGTAACAACAGATATAAACTGCCTATGATAAGTTACGATGAACTTGTGCAATGATAATGATTTCTTATGTTTACGCGAATGTTAGACATTGAAATAAGACTAAAAACTATTTAACGGATTTTATCGCGGTTTTTTATATTATTATTTTCTCGCGACGTTTCGAAGACTTTGCAGCCTTCATGGTCACTGGGCCACCGTAAAGTGTAGGTGTATGAAGGCTGCAAAGTCTTCGAAACGTCGCGAGAAATAATAATATAAAAAACCGCGATAAAATCCGTTAAATAGTTTTTAGTTTTATTTCATTGTGCAATGATATTTGGAATCATGAGACAATTTCGGACGAATCCGAAATTACCGCTATAGGTACAATACGTGTATTGCAGCATGGCTTTCGATTTTATACAATTATTTGAAACCTTAAAATTGTATAAATAAGATATGTAAATAACATTAATTCGTGCTTCTGGGATTCGAAATTTTGTCCGCCGTAAATAGGTATGATGGTACATGCGGTAGAGGCTCAGGACAGCTCTTGAGGCTTATTGGTAAGTCGAGGATTGGATTATGAATTCTTTTTATTATAACGTTGATTGCGTTCGGGGATGTTTCCAACTTTTTGGGTTGGTTATTTAAAAGTTTGTTAATTTACCCTCGCGCTCCTCTTTATTGTCAGAGGAACAGCTGTTCGGGCAGTTAATTCAAGAGATTTTTGAGGGGAAACATATAAGAGAGTAAAGGGGAAGTAGGGCATTAAGTGGATAGTAGTATCAGTCTCCACATTTACGATCTTATAATGGAGGAATAGTTAATACCGAAGGCTAGAGGCTTACCGAACTTTCAGGTACAAAATAAAATATACTAACCATAGAATTGTAAGCACGTTTAAGAAATTTTTGAAATTTCACAAAATTACTGATTATTTTGCGGGCAATAAAGATACCGCTTGATTAACTCGTATTTATAATACATTAGATAAAATTAGGTAGTGTGGGTCTACCATTAGGGTCCTCAAAAACCTTATTGACTTTGGCATTTATCTATACGTCTATTATGACAGTATCTGCCTGTGAATATTTTTTATATTTTGTAGGGAATATGATTTTTCTTGTGGCTCCACTCGTTTGCTTGATTACTAGTAGCGTATGTATACTTAAATTACAAGCATGATTCACCTACATGTTCATTCATATCTTGCAAGTATTCAACTATTGCATCTTTACACTATTTTGTGTTTTTACTTATAAATGTAAATAACCTATTGAAGTAACCCGACCTGCTTTTGATTTTTCACCTATCGACAAATCGATCTCATCTCGTCAGCAGTTAGACTTATTGTATTGCAGTGGCAAGTATATGCTATGTCGTGTGTTTACTGCGCCATCCCAGATTCAGTGCCAGCGCCATAAACATAAAACAATACGGGACATAAAGTGCCTTATACCTCACGGACAATGAACACTTCCCTCTTAAAGTTCTCGGTAACGGCGAAGGTATACCTAGCAGGTCTTGCGATGGTATCTGTATTTCTCAAGCAAATACCCCTGGTTCTACAATTTTGTTCATCCATTAAGTAACATATTCAAGTAACGTTTTCACTTCCTTAGCCATATTTCTTCTCTCCTCATAAAATGGCCATTTCAGAACAGAAGGTTCCCTCTGAACGTAATTACCACGGGTTTCTTGTTTAACGATTAACGTGCTTATTCCGCACTTAGTCCATAATTGCTGGTGGTAGGATATGGTTTATATCCGCCTGGATAGCGAGTACATAAGGTGTTAAAATCTGCCATAGTAGCCCACGTAAGTTCGCCGCGTTCCGGCCTGTGTATATCCGGTTCCAATAGGCCAACATAATTGTGTCGACTGCCGAGGGGTAATCATCTCTCGTCAATCGACATTCTATTGGACTCTACTCCACTTATCATCAGATGCAGTGAGGTCACTTTGCCGTAGTGTATGAAAATTCCAGTTGTTAGTACAGTGCAGAGCATACATACATGTATACCGGCTTCAAAAGATATATTTTTTTTTATTCAATTTGGAGCACTGACTTGTATAGTAGATTCCACATATATATTTTCTTCCGAAATACCGCCTGGTGTTTGCTGCCCCAGTGGCCACCCCTACGTCGCGTCCTCATGAATATATCCGCGCTAATGTGATTGTTACGTTGTTTATAGAGAACTCGGCGCGCCGCGCGCAGCTGACTGCTTTAATGTTTGTGTGTTTTGTTTTTGTCATTTGTGGTCTTGCCTCGAGTGTATATTAATTCTTTGAAACTAAGTCATTTTGGTATTAATTAAACATTTGGATAAGAAATTACAGTTCGTGGTTTGGTTCATTTTTTTTTAATTTTAGTGTTAATTAAATAAAATATGTACTGACCAATGTGTTTCATTGCATCACAATGATTTATATACATTACCTAAACTAAATGAATTAGTGAGGTTGTAATCATTATAGCAAGTTAAAGCTGCTTTTGGTCTAATTGCGTACATGGATTTTAGATAAAACGAAATTGACACGGTCTACATAACATTATATTTTATTTATTAAATTATATAATACAACATTTATAAAGGTGGATATAGAAACGCGACGTTTCGGGAAGGGTCACTATGTAAGGATTTTCGCCACTTCTGTACGGCATTCCGTATTCACTCCAGAACAAAATACACCTGTTTATAAATACCCCACCAGCTATTCACGCATTAGCTATTCATGTATGTATTTTGCGGATACGTGAAGTACAAGTTTTACAAGTGTTAATTAAAACGGAATCGGTTGAGCGATCCGCAATCCAAAAGTAATTGATGCATGTACCGCTAGATGTCGTAGTTTTATATTTCACTTCTAATAAAAATCTGTAGTTCTGGCAAATATAAATTTGACTGTACTTTGTTTGTTTTGTAAGGATTTTTGGACAGGTTTTAACCTGACAAGCACATAACGTAGCAGTATCTACAATAAAAAGAATTTAAAATTGTTTGCCCATAATTCTTCGGTTTATCGGCTAACATGGCAAACACTGCCTGTTCTGTAATTTTTTATATACTTAATGAAAAGTCTTTATTATATTGAGAAAGGTTTTTAACAGAAGCCAATGTAAATCAAACAAAACCAGGGCCTCCGAAAGCGCAGTTAATTATAAACAACGGATAAGTTACGGAGTAGCAAACATGAGGGCCGGCCGCCGATCAAACACACGGACCCATGAGGGTGATATGCACCCTTGTGGGGAGAGCTCGAGAATATGCCGTGATATAGTAACAAATAACTTTTAAGCGCCTCCGTGTTTTGAAATCAAGGTTTATCTTGCGTTAAGTAGCGACGAACCGAAATCTACACGTGTAATTTTCGTATTTGATTATTCTTTTTTTACAAACATTGAACCGATTTTATATACATAACTACGTATTTATTTTTTTATTGGTATTCGGACTCCGCTGTCAACACTGGAAGCAGAAAATGGATGTTATTAGTTATGCACATGCCAGGCCGGTGTATGTTATTAAAAGTAGAGTTGAATGGTAAGTATTTATACACAAAGTGTTTAAGTACTTACATACGTATTATAAGTTTAATTGCGTACCCTAACACTCGGGGATGAAACGATGAGATTTGTTGAAAAAAGTCTAACTAAATCTAATACCTCCCACTCAACAAACAAATCTTAAGTGGAAGAAGGATTCATTAGAGTGATAAGATGCGGACTGCCGGGTACGGTGTAGAGAGTAGGAGGTGGCATTCCGAGTGGCCGCTAATACAGCTCGCCCGCCGCCCCGAGGCGCGAAGCGCGGAAGTCGTAGTACCGCACAGTACGGTCATCTATACGAAATATCATGCTTTTGAAAGTAACATAATATATTTTAATTGGAATTTATCAGAAATATACCATAAAAAGCCGTTTATATCGTAGGTACGACAGATGTCATGGTTGTGGTTGTTATAAATTGTGGTTTTATCTATGTTTTCAGACAATGCTAAAACAGTACTTATGAATGAAAACATACGCAATTTGAATTGATAAGTGGCGCTTGCCGAACCTCGCTGTACTCTGTCTAGACCGTACTACTCTCGCGCTCGCTTAATTGTCTCTGTTCAATTAATTACCTAAATTAATTTCAAGGAATTCTTGCTTAAATTGTCTAAAATCAACACGACATTGCAACTGGGCGTTTGGAGGCTGTGCGCTCGCGTGCCGCGTCTAATTCATGCTACCTTTCCGCCCTCGCTTTCCCTCCCGTCCCCACCTCAACGCTCCAGCGGTAGTCGTCGAGCTGTCTGTCTACGTAATTAGCTCGCTAATTGAATACGGACTGTGTTGTGGCGTGTGGTTTGTTATCGTTATCATGTTTCGTGTGTTGTGCGTGATTAGTTGCTAGTTTATGATTAATCATTAGTGTATAGGTCGTATCAATAGATCGAGATTTATGTTATTGAAATCTGAATCTTGAATTATACCTACAAGTTCGCAGGATAGGCGAGAGCTGTGAGATATTAGGTTCATGTTTTCAAAATTCATATTATTTTTCATTTAATTTGTTTTATTGAAATTTTCTATTGTACATATTAGAGATAACAAAAAACGCAAGCATAAACATACATGTAATCTTTTTAATTTTTTTATACGTTGTATTCGAGAAGTCGTAAAACACTTACACATCTCCATTTTCTTCCAAAGATTAGTTTGTCTCTTACCTAAATATGTGTTTTATAAACATTTTTATAATGTTTATCATAACTAAACGCGTTCCCCTCCGTGAGTCGACGTGAGATATGATGGTAAACAGCGCGGCCTTTTGTACCCAGCGGCTGACTCAATTTGCCTCTATTTGAATAGGTCTGAAGGGTAACGGTTGGGTTTTTTACAAACATCTTTACATAAATATATAGAGAAAACTGTAAGTGGCATCCATGGTAAAGTTTGTCTAGTGGATCGATTTCCGATGCATAAATGTTACAATGATTAGATTAATTAAACCTTTGTACTTAAAATGATGCAATTTTACAGTTGATTATTAGTTTTTTGAGGATGTATTTGCGACTTCTGGTTGTATTAGTTTCGACTCTACCTACCCCTACAACGATTAAAAAGATGCGAATATGTGTGTAGGTTAAAGTATAAACTTAATTTGATACTTCTTATAAAAAGTAGGAAGGCTTTATAATAATACTAAATTGGATCTTTGCACAACGGAATAAGAGCGAGTTATTTAGAAATGCAAGAGAATAACCCAATAAATATCTCATGACATCGTATTAAGTTATCCGTTGGATGAAACCGTCGCTAGCAGTACATAAATAACTCTTGTAAACAAGGGGTCACTCGCATCGGATCAGTGACGTCACGACATGACGCCGGAACTGGCCAAGATTTAGATTTCCTGTTCGCGTAATGAATGTGCCGCTTCTATGGGTTTGGAAATAAAATGTTCCAGTTAGTCGTATTTTTTTATAATTTAAATCACAGTACCTACATAGCGGTTTCTATATAAAATAGAAGACTGACGTATAATAATTAAAATAAAATGCTTTATTCATCACGAACATAGTTGCACTTATGATAAGTTAAGATATGTACATGAGAATATATAATTATTACTTAAATAAAGTCGCATATATAACCAAAAAAAATTGTATATTGGACATAAAATAAATGAAAGACTAGTATATCGTCCAAAATATATACATGACGGGTTTTATCGTAACATCAAACATAACTTGCTCTGGTCACGAGCAATTTTTGTAACTGATTTTCTGAATAAAAGAAGAGAAACTCTAACAACCATTCCGGATCTCACCAGTTCGAAAGGAAATAAGTTAAAACCCGCCGTAGTGGCCCATGTGTGTCGTGTGTCCGGAATTAAGCTGTATACACAGGTTCAAACAAGCCGGCATAATTGTGTCGACTGACGAGGGGTATTCACCTCTCGTCAGTCGCCATTCTATATAGACCAAACTCCGCTTACCATCAGTGCAGAGGATCATTTTGATGTGCTAAAATAACATAACACCTACCAGTTATATTGAGTTGGTATATACGACTGGCATACAATATACCTTCTCTCTAGTTAATAGTTTCTTAAAACTTGCGAACTGTACCAGAGTCTACACAACAGTACTTGAAATTGTATTTGTCACAACTAACTAAAGTCTAGGTCTAATTCAAAAACTTTAACCGCTAAGCACTACGTCACTTAGGCTTTGTTCCGTTCTCGAGTACTTTGCAGTAGACTTTGTTGGACATTATTACGTTTGAAATCTTTTTAATTAGAATATTTGTGAAAACTATTGTTGCTGGTTGAAACAAAAATAATTATTTTTATGAGGGATAAAAGCATCTAAATTCATATAGTATTATCTATATTCATATTCATATTATAGTATAGACGTAATTTGATTGGTTATTGTGCTTTGTATTAAAAGTTCATTATAAACTCTCCTAACTGAAGTTAGGCTACGCCAGCCAAATGTCTAGGAGATGATATTACAGTGCTCAAATACGTGCGCAATACAGAGGTGCGCTCTCCGTTCCTTCATTCTCAAAATCCGACATGACCGGAGAGAAATCAGAAGCAGGACCAACGGCTTTACATGTTTTCCGAAAAACGGGGGTTTAACACCACCTACCTTCTGACTCCGAGCTGTGATTGAATAATTTCACTACAAAAATCCAGTCACAACTTATTTGGGCTGAACGTGAATTCTAATCCGTAACCCCTTAATTTAGGGTTAACGTTATTAATCACTAGACCAACGAAGCCAACCACAATGTTTATTATTCGTCATTGTAAACCATTAAGCAAAAATATCTATAACTCCTGCTACATATTATTTCTATAACAATTGACTTTACCACTAGAAGCTATCCTTCTAGAAAACCTTTGAGAGAAAATAATCTTAAATAATTATCAAAGAAATAGACAGTTGCGTTGAAAAGTAAACAATACAATACACATACTTTTAAAATACAACCCAACTAATATTGTGAATATAACATGTAAGGTACCCTTCTTTGCAGCGGTCTTATTCAGTGGATGTCCGGGGGCGGTTTCTGTAGTAAATTACCGTCGGCAGAGGGCGCTACCTGCGACCCACCCTCCCGCCCCTCCGCCCGCCACTGATTTACCGACACATAAAACTGCGCAGCTTACTAGCACCAGATTGCACTAATGCTGTGTTAGCCGAAAATAATATATGTGATGCTAGATCTATAGATTTACTGAGTCCCTTCGAATGAATGTAAATGTGTTTGTTGTTGGGTCATTTGGCAGGGGAAATTGTTTAGTGTCTCGGAATGACTTTTTCAAAGAACTGTTAACCATGTAAAGGACAATGCGAATATAGTTAACACCTTTTTTATACTAGTACAGCGAAGTAACCTCACTCTATTTATCATCAGGTGCGAATAGAGTGAGGCCCCATAGAATATCGACTAACGAGAGATGATTAACCCTCGACAGTTTCAAGATCATGAGCGCAATGCAATGCTTCGCAGTGCTTTATAATTGAAGGTTTGGCATAATGCTATTGTTTTAGGTGGTTCAGTCGCTGGTTAGAAGGCGAGCGGCTTGTCATTAATTCCTATTAAAAACATAGCCCGCTATGCAATAGACTACGGTACCAGAACCATATATTTGAAAAGGAGGCATGTTCAGTGCAATAGACGTTGCGTCGCTGATAAAGAGTCGAGATCTGAGCGAGTGCCAAATTCAATAGCAGCCTTATATCATAACTGTAATGTACAGCACACTTCAATTGATTTAAAACATTTGTTATGTTATTTGATATTGAATTTATAACTGTTAATAGTTTCGAGCTATGGGGTCGAATGCAGCTCGAATTGGTGTGATGTTACGTACAATGGTGCGTCGCCCGTTTATTTTTGAACTTTGTTTATATTTTAACGTAGTTTTATTACTATTTCGATATCATACGTAACCGAGGTTTTTTGTATAAGTAAACAGCATTGTACATGCTATGTTTTTTAGAACTGCCGTGGTTATCACTGGGGGTACCCCGCTAATGGTGTACAGGCGATCCCCCGGCTTGGCAACCACGGCAGCCCCTGATAGTTGGTGGGCCCTACCGCTATCACTGGAGGTTCGGTAGCCTCCAGCTAGGCGGTCTTAGGGCCCGGGAGGAAGATGGGAGGGATAGAGGGAAGGAAGAGAAGGGGAAGGAAAAGGAGTTATTAGGATGGTTGGAAGGAAGGGAAGGGAAATGTTCACGAACCCTTAGACAGGCCTCAATGTGAATTTAGCAACCAAGAGGCATACGCACGAGCTGTGCGCCTAGGGTCGCGGCAAATGTGCCCCCGTGCATGGGCGTGCATTTGGTGTGGAGACCAAGCGCACAAGAATTGCCTCGGGGGGTTACATGCTATGTTGTATTCTAGTTTGAAGGACATTACAGCCAGCGCAATTACTGGGCATTATGAGACTAAACATCTGATGTCAAGGTGACGAGCTCAGTGGGTTGCACGGAGAATTTGTAATAAAAAGGTACCACCGCCATGGTTGATCGCGCAGCAGCGGTACGGTCCCCCGCCGTCGTACCCGAATCTGAAGATTCCTGGACTGAACGCGCCTATCCCCGAGGGTTGCGCGTTTGGCTACCACGCCGGCGGGTGGGGCAAACCGCCCGTGGACGAGATGGGCAAGCCGTTGTACGGTGATGTGTTTGGGCATCAGAGTAGTGGACAGGATGTGAGTATATTGTCTACCACAATATTATTTTTTCTATAGATAGGTCGAAACATGAGTAATTGAGTTAAATACTCAACAACCTTGAGACAGATTGAAATTGTCAATATGTTGATAGATAAATAATTCTATTTATTTTTATATAAAGTGTTATAGTTCCGTAACATTAGATAATGTTTCGTTCTCAGGACATTGAAGATCAAGACATTGACAGAACAATGTGGGGTGAATTGGAATCTGAATCAGAAGAAGAATCTGAAGAAGGTAATAAACACTTCTAATGTCTATATTAAACTTATTAATACTTTTATTACAATAATACAACATTCTTTATAAGTTCGATAAATTTCGGCATGGACTATATTATGTATATATACAATACTTAATTTGCCATTTTTATAACAGAGGAATCAGGGATGAGGGCGAGAAGGGCACGGACCAGGAGATGGCGGCCGGCGTCGCCACCCCAGGCGAGGGGCTCGTCACGCCGCTCGGCGTCAGCTCCGTGCCGCCCGGCGTCGAGACACCGGACACCATCGAGCTCAGGAAGAAGAAACTCGACACCGATCTCGAGGGGTATGTTGTGTGCATAAATTATCTTCCTATATTGATTGAGGGTTGAAGAAAGATTAGTGTGGCCAAAGACACGCTGAGCTTCATCGCTCGGTGTCAAAGGCGTTGGTTTGCAAAACTTGCAAGGGAAAACAGTGTAACCAATAATCAACTTATTATTATTGGAAAAAATAATATTACATCTATTGTTTAATTACTAAGTGTGGTTATTTTTTGTGTGCTCTGTATCATTTAAATGTGTGTTTATTATATTTGACGTGTATTTGTTATAGCGGCGACACGCCGGCACTGTACCAAGTGTTGCCAGAGCGACGTGTGGGGCTTACCTCGGGCATGATGGCCTCCACGCACGTATACGACATCAGCGCCGCCAATCCAGGTCATTATTGCTTTATGATTCGACCCTCGATCTATATTCTGTTTTATAGAGTTACGGTGTTAAATTAAATGTACCTCAAGACTTTGTCACAGAAGTTGAACGTTTTCTGTTTATATATTCATTTTAAACATATCCCCGGTTTTGATTCTGATTGCAGGAAATCTCAGTTTAGTTTTATAATAATCTTCTAGATGATATTGGTTTACCTACATGTGTAAATAAATATGAATATGTGTGTATGACAAGCTAGCATGTAGCCTATAATAAGTAGTAATAAGTGTTATTGTGTAGGCAAGCGTGCGGTGGGCGGCGGCGCGGGTATCGCTCCCAGCGAGGGCAGCGCAGCGCCCGCCGGCGTGGACGTGGCGCTGGACCCTTCGGAACTGGAGCTGGAGCCCGAGGCGGTGGCGGCGCGCTACGAGCGGCACCTGCGCGACGCGCGCCCTCGCGACCACGAGGACCTTTCCGACATGCTTGCCGACCACGTCGCCAGGCAGAAGGTACACCTCATAACAGTCTTTATAACCGGTCTGAACGTAGTTATGAAACAATATTGAAAATCTAACACAGTAAAAAGAAATAACTTTGAAAATAGCAGTTTGATGTTACATTTAATGTAAGAAATTAGTGAGATTGAAAAAGAATTTTTAATATTCACAAAATATTTCAATTTAAAAAAAGTGTCAAAATTAATAGACATTAATATTTTTCATTTTGCAGAACAAGAGAAAGCGACAACAAACAACAGATTCAAAGCAGGCGAAGAAATACAAAGAATTCAAGTTCTAATAGCTTTAGTGATACATACTTATTATATACCATTGTATTAAGTCTATGGGTACATAATATGTTATATTATGAAGCAATCAAGTTTATTGATTGACGTGAAACAATAATTCGTGTTAAAGAAACACCCTATAACAGTGTAAATATTATAAACATCTTTTCGATAAACTCGAATGCATTCTATGTGACATTATCTAAGTGAAATAAATATTATAAAATTAATGATGTTTTAATTTTAAAATATATTATGTTGTGATGAAACATGTTTTTTTTCTAAATTTTAATAAATCTCCTGTTTGATACGCACAAATAGCAATGAGTGACATACAGGCAGCATTATTGTGGAGACAGCATATTTAGTAAAAACATATAGCCTAATTTTTGTCTGTGCTTTGTATTATCTAGTGGTAAATTTCGATTTTACGTAAATTTATATCTTATTTATTCTGCGGCTATTGAGCTTTATGGCCCTGGCCTCAGCATATATTTCAGAGTACGCTCTACTATATATATACTATATTACTATTCGTTTCTTTAGTTCTGAGTGTAAATAAAGTACAGTGTTTTGTGATAGACTTTATAAAAATCGATCCGCGAATAATGAACTACTCGATTATGAAATATATTTGAATCCTCTCATAAAATACCAAATATATTTTAACTACTAATATGCAAGGTTTACACTCGTAAACCTTGAATAATAAGAATACTCATTCTTTATGTATTATAGAAAACATCGTGAGGAAACCTACGTAGCCGAGAAAGTCTCTACAAGAATTTTGATCGTATGTGATGTCTGCCAACCGCACTACACCAGCGTGGTGAACTAAGACTTAAACCCTCTTAGTAGTTGAGGAGGCCCAGCGCTAGGACAGTATATATTACAGGGTTGATATTATTATGTTATATATACCTATCCAAAGGATGAAATTAATTATAAGTAATTTTTTTTTCGGATAGAGTTGTCGGTCTCAAGGGCGTAGTTACCATGGGGCTAAGCAGTGCGTTGCACTGAGGTTCTGCCCCGGACTTTTGACCAATAGTACTTTTTTTAGCATTAGAGCCCTCAGTTATGTAATTGGGTCACTGTTCGATTGGTATAATTTTCTTCGTTTATATTCTATATTGCGCACCACCTCTGTGCACAGGGAAATTTCTATACTCTAATCGTAAAGAGAGTAGACAGAATATCAAATTGAAAAATTGCAATAAACAACTATGCAATGATGACTAACATGACTGGTTTTCTAAGCTTGTCTTTATTATTTATTGTATTGTATTCACAGGATATTCCTTTGCATCAACATCGATTGTTAAAAACTATAATCGATTATTTAATCTGTGAAATTGTTAATCGTATTAGCGATTAATCGAGTTGATCTACGTGTTACAGCACATCTCTAATTCTACTTTTTTAATTTCTGGACTTCGTACTCAAAGTTAATTTGTTTTATTAAATTTTGCTAAAGTTTAGTTTTACGTTAATTTTAAGTATTACATAATAAATATAAAAATCAACCATGTCCCGTGTTTTAGTCGGTGTAAAGCGAGTTATTGACTACGCTGTAAAAGTAAGTTGTGTTGCAGTGCAAAGGTTACTTTTAAATTTTTCAAGTGCATTCCTATTGTTTTTTATTTCATTAAAACAAGATTTTTTTAAATAGTGAAATACCTGTATATATTTTTTTTCATTGCGCTTGCGAATAAAATGGTCAATGTCGCTTGATTTTCTACCAATATGTCCTTATCAAAATATCAACAGTCGAAGACACCTTGAAGTTATATGGGAACACATACTTGCCTATTATGTATTTAAATTATTAATATTACATAAACAAAATAGTGATATTGCCAATTATATGTGTTTTATTATTTTTCCTTTATCTTCAACTATTTAATTTTACTCTTGGATTTATGTCAAAATTATTTATAAAGCAGCAGATAAGACACTTATTGTTAAAATATGTTCACATACCATTTTATAAGATTTAGATAACTATTACAGGTAAAAATAATGACCACAACGTAATTATGGATATTCAAAATGTATTTTTAAACAGTTATATCATTTTGTTATAAGTTTTATGTGATATAAGTAATAATAATTGTTGATAATGAAAATGTACTAACAATTATTTGATCAAAATTCTCCCCGTTTGGACTGGATCCAACAATACAATTATTAATGTTAATATTTTTAGATCCGTGTGAAGCCAGACAAGTCTGGTGTGGTGACAGATGGGGTGAAGCACTCCATGAATCCTTTTGATGAGATCGCTGTGGAGGAGGCAGTCAGGATGAAGGAAAAAAAGATTGCAAGTGAAGTTATTGCAGTGTCTTGTGGACCTTCACAAGCACAAGTAAGTAAGCAGTACATTTTTAAAAATGGAACATTTTTTTAGAAAGTATTTTAAACTTATTTCAATACCTTTTTATAAACAATTTATTTCATGAGCATATTTATAAATGAAACCTAGAGTATAGCTTTTCATATATTACTTTCTTTTTAGTTTGTGGGTTTTAGATTTTATGTGTGAATATGTGATGATTTTAGGAAACCCTAAGAACAGCTTTGGCTATGGGTGCTGACCGAGCCATCCATGTGGAAGTAGCTGGCAAGGAGTATGAAACTCTCCAACCCCTACATGTGGCTAAAATCCTCGCCAAACTGTCACAGGATGAGAAAGCTGATATTGTTATTGTTGGCAAGCAGGTATTTTCTTATTAATATTTAATGGTAATTTATTGTTACATGTGATTTGTGATACTATTTATTATTATTATTTCGACAATAGTAATAGGGCTAAGATTATATAACAAATGAAATATTAATAACTAAAAATTATGTAAAAAAAACATTTATTTTAAAGTAATATTTATTACATTGTTATTCATTTATATTTTCTAACAAGAAGCACATTAGAACAAAATCCGTTTCTGACTAGCAACTAATAAAATACTATTTGTTTTAGGCTATTGATGATGACTCCAACCAAACCGCACAGATGACAGCAGCACTATTAGATTGGCCACAAGGCACATTTGCTTCAAAGGTAAGATGACATAGATGTAGTTAAAGTAAATTTTAATAATTATATATTTGTATAGAAATTCAATAATAACCTTATATTATGACATCCTATTTTGATAATGAGTATAGCGTGATGGAATATTTAAATTCCATTTATGTCTCACATTAACATCTTTCTGCTTTCAATATTCATGATACTTAAAAATAACAAAAGGTTTCTATATTAGCAGTCCATCTATTTCGCAGTCATTTAAATGAATTATTGAGTGTAATATATGTATATGAATTCTATTTATGAAATTCATTCCTAGTGTTTATCTTAAAATTATATCCACATTGGACTGATAACCTCTGCTGTAGATTCAAATCTCATTTTTTATCATTGTTACTAACACTGTGCTGTGGAATGAGCTGATAACTGAATTGATATTGATTATTTACGGTTTTAAAAGTTTTAAGCATTTTATATTTAATTTCTAATAATAATGTTTTATAATATGTTTTAAAATTGGTTGAAAGTGGGTCCAATTTTGTTTATTTGTCATATTTCTATTGTGACTAATTTAATTTAATTTGACTAAGCTAATTTGTCACTTTATACTAATGTTATCTAACTTATAAAAATTATCTTATAAATAAATAAATTATATGGAATGTAAATCAGAGCTTCTGGATGTCTGATTTATATAATAAATTTAGGAAAGTAAGATATTTAGTGGTTTTATAGAAATTATTTTTGTTTTCATGTTTCAGTACATGCTATAAGATTCAGGTGCCATAATCGATTCCATTTTTGATAATAATTAGATTACGAAATATTAACTTATAGCTTGTTTATCACGTGATAAGGTAGAAAAGACTGACGCGGGCTTGACGGTGACGCGCGAGATTGACGGCGGACTGGAGGTGATCAAGACGAAACTACCGGCCGTCCTCAGCGCAGATCTCAGGCTCAACGAGCCCAGATACGCCACACTACCCAACATCATGGTAAAGTTTATTTATTAGTAGACTACGATAAAAATTCCCAAAAAATCAGTCTGATGTTCACAGCTACCCAACTTGAAGAACCAGTTAACATATTACCTTAAGCTACAAAAGATAGACGAACAACGTGGCAAGTTGTTTCACTGAGAATTATTTCACACATTACTTTAATGCAGATGGTGTACATTTTTGGGATTGGACTTGCCAAGTTAGGTCATTCAAAGTGGAATTTTTTCAGTTAGAAAATTTATTCATAATCATAACCATTACAAAAAACTATACATTTGTCTTCTACTAACTAATTACTAATTACAAAATATAAATATGTCAGAAAGCTAAGAAGAAGCCATTGAAGAAGATGTCAGCCAAAGACCTAGGAGTAGACCTGGCGCCAAGAATCAAGGTGCTGTCCGTCGAAGACCCACCGGTGAGGCAGGCCGGATCTATTGTGCCTGATGTGGACACGCTTGTCACCAAACTCAAGGAGGGAGGACACGTGTGAATCATCAATATTGTACAAACTGTATACAGAATTATGATGGTAGTAAAATGTGCATATTGTTAAAATAAATTTAAATCAAATCGAGTTTAAATGTGTAGTTTTGATTATTTTAGCAGCATTCTTAGGATAGACATGCTTGTGTTTCCTAATTCTTTTCCTATGAGTATTAGGTTCTTTAAAATAACAGTAGCAGAAAGCTGTTCATCATCTCTTAACGGCGGGCAGTGTTGAGCTTGTTTAACTTAACAGTTTGGCTATTATGTTAGTTCTACATCCTATAGTAATGGGTCCTCTATTAGGCTATCATTATATGACTCGTAGAATACTTTCGAAATCTTAGTTACACATTTACTAGAGTAGTCTTTACTTGAATTTAAAACAGTAGAAGATATGATGAATGACAATTTATATTCCTAGTGGATTACGTGTACATACTACATAATACACTGCTAAAATGGCGACGGAAATAAAAATGCAATTTGGTATCTATTTGATTTATGAAATGTGTTGAGGTAAATTTAATTTATTAAGTAACTAGTAAAGAGCCTCGCCGCTGTACGGTTGGTACCACAGTATCTTGCCCTCTAAGCAGCCTGTCACCAGCATGTGGTAGCGGGGGCTGAACCTTGAGCTAACCACCAGGTCTTGGTGAATGCCGAGGCTTTGCCCCACGTCCACCATCAGCCGTGGCCTGTTGAGATCCTGGACGCAGTGTGGCAGTTCGCTGCAGTCTTCGTTTAATGCCAAGAGTCGCATACCGCGGCCGAAAGGCGAACACACTAGCCGACCATCCGCTGAATAGCAGAGTTCCTGTGAACACATTAAATAGATTTATGCACCTGACAGATTCTAACAACCCTGAATCTAGACAATGGTGTAACTATAGGTGTAATCTAGTTCTGAATTTAAAATAATAATTTGTCTCACGATAATCAAATACTTAATCTCGACGACCTTTGTCCACACCTGGCTCGTCTCCAGGTTTCCGCTTACTTAAGTGATAGTTGTGTAGTGTATATTGAGGATCTTCTTACACTATAGTTGCAAAGCATCATCTTAACTAGGGTCCTTTGGTGAAAGCAGTAACGATGCTCTTTACCAAAAATACCTTTGAATAAGCAGTTACTAACTTTGATAAACCCTTTGCCCTCGTTGGTCTCCTCTATGTAGTAGAGCAGTCTTTCTTTATTCTGCCTTATGAACCTATCCGCGTATCGCCTGGGCGCGGGACCGTCTTCGGTGGTGATGTCGCGAGACGTGTGGCCCGATGTGGACGGCGCCAACATGCTACTAAAAACAAAGATAAGCCGAAATTTACCAAATAAATTCGTAAAACTTTACAATAGACAAAACACTTGACTCATGTAAATAGCTTAGTATCAAAACATAGATCAGCTCAGTTGTGTTGGTTACATAAATATTAACCGTGGAACCAAAGGGGAGACTGGGGAGATCTGTTCTTGTCTAAAGACTTAATTAACGTCTTGCATGAGGGTTGTGTAAAACGGTAACATTATACGGTTAAAGAAACTTTATTATCTCATGCTCGCGGCTCCGCCCGCGTTGTAAAGTTTTTCAGGCTAAAGTTTTCCATTATAAAAGTAGTAGTTTCCCGGGAGCCTATGTTCTTCCCAGGATTTCAAACTGTCTCCATACCAAATTTCATCTTAATACGTTGGGTAGTTTTTGAGTTTAAGACGTTCAGGCAGTCGGATGCAGCGGGGGAGTTTGTTTTTTAATATATTTTTATAGAACTTTTTAAGAGGATCAATCCCGTCATACATCATTGTTGCATAACTTTAACCGTTTACGCAGCGCACGCAACGGAAGCTCTCAAAACTAATAAATTGTCCCCGTATTTGCAACATGTTTCATTACTGCTCCGCTCCTATTGGTCATAGCGTGATGATATACAGCCTATAGTACCCCATAAATAAAGGGCTATCCAACACAAAACGAATTTTTCAGTTCAAACTGGTAGTTCCTGAGATTAGCCATTACTGCTCCGCTCCTATTGGTCATAGCGTGATGATATATAACTCAGAGCACTCCACAAACAAAGGGCTATTCAACACAAAAATAATTTTTCAGTTCGAATCGGTAGTTCCTGAGATTAGCCATTACTGCTCCGCTCCTATTGGGTATAGCGTGATGATATATAGCCTATAGTACTCCACGAACAAAGGGCTATCCAACGCAAAAAGAATTTTTCAGTTTGGACTGGTAGTTCCTGAGATTAGCGCGTTCAAACAAACAAACAAACAAACAAACTTTTCAGCTTTATATAATAGTATAGATAAGAATTGGATTCACTTACATGAGATACAAACAAAATAAAATAAGTTTATATGTATAGGCTACTAGTACAGGTGTTTGTGTAATATCTATAATACATATGCGTAAACATTAATAGGTACAATTCTATAAACTACATTAATTACAATTAATCACAATATTTAAAACTATGAAGGTAGTTCTAAATCGATCTTAAAATCGGTGGGACGTTGAACGTGGGTTGTTGAATATTCGGACTGCGCTCGTACCGCTTCGTGAATTCTCGTTGCGCCACTACGTCACTAGAGACATGGGTTTAATGATTTCTGGATGTGGCTCACAATACGAACTCGTTCGAACATTATAGTGGATGCTATCCTTTCGTTAGACTAGTTATGTGTCGGATTACCTCTCCCCGGGGTCGACGGCGAAGCCGAATCCTGTGAGGCGCGGGCGCAGCGCGGCGGGCGGCGTGATGCCCGTGTTGATGCCCGTTATCCGCTGCATGTTGAAGTTCCGCCGCAATTGCCCCCTGCGCTCACACACACAACATACATCGGCCGATCAATTTATTTTAGGTAAGACTAGCCTCTAGGTGCCAAGCAAGCCGCCTGCCTGTGCGTTCGCGACCTTATATATATACAAAAGTAATCCTTATAGCATGATTCAGTATTCACGCATGATGGTTTATTATTAGCGTATTTCATGTATAACTTTGGTGTTTCCATACCGATTTCTATGATTCTTTTTATGGAATATTTAATAATGTTAACTTTTTTAATTAGGGATGACTGAGAGTGTTATAAACGTAAGAGTAGACAAATATAATGAAAAAGCTTCGAACTGCTAAGCTATCGGAAGTTACACGTGTTATTGTGAGTCAACCATAAAAGATAGACATATGTTGTCGTGGGATATTTTTACATAATTTTAAGGAGAACATTTCCGTCATACATGATTTCTGTGTAGCTTTAACCATTAAGGTTGCACACGCGACGGAAGCTTAAAAATGGAGTAACTTCTCCCGTTTTCCCAACATTTCCCTTCACTGCTCTGCTCCTATTAATTGTAGCGTGATGAAAAGTATACTATAACCAGCACAGGAGTATGACAAATAATTGTACCAAGTTTCGTTAAAATCCGTCGAGTAGTTATTGTTTCTATAACGGTTATACAGACAGACAGACAGACAAAAATTTTACTAATTGCATTTTTGGCATCAGTATCGATCCCTAATCACCCCCTGATAGTTATTTTGGAAATATATTTCATGTACAGAATTGACCTCTCTACAGATTTATTATAAGTATAGATAGAAGATATAGAAGATATAGATATAGATAGATGAGCATGACTTAACATAATTTATTAGGAACTTTTTTAGTCTGATAAATGGGCCAAGCTGCAATGTATACTACCGGCACTCACTTCGAGGCTATAAATATAATAAAAAAGACCCGGTACGAATTATTTATTACTAGTTTTTGTTCACGGCTCCATATATTTTATAACAATAAAAGTAGCAATTATGCTATTTCAAATTATAAACGACCTGTGTAAAATTTTGAAGAGAAAGAAAGTTGAAGAGCAATATCATATAGGCAAATCTTATTTATTACAAGCCCACATCATTCAAATTCATTCAAGCATCATCATTAATATTAACATCATTATACAAGTTTAAACGTAAGTAAGTACTCTTATAACTAAATGTGATGAAGCACACGTCATTTATTATTTTACTACAGACAAACAACTTTAAATTTATTTATTCCAGATAAACAACAAAATATATTAGTTTTCTCACCTGCTGTAAAATTCTTGGAGCATTCTATTCTGCTTGACCGTGATGGAAGCTTCCCACACGTCGTTCTGAATACTAGACATGCTCTAAAAGAAACAAAATATAATATACAGGGTGAATTCAAAACATAGGACGCATTAGAAATAAAATATAATATACAAGGTGTATTCAAAGCACAGGACGCACGTGTAAGCTCGCAAAGGGCATTTACACTTAGTTGCGCTTCTGCATAACCATTCATTTATTTAATATATTTATAGTACATACATTTTTATTTATAATACCAAATTATGTAGGTACTTGAATTACATTCTGATGTGTGTATTAAGGGAGTACATAGAATATAAAATAATACCCATTACTCTTATATTATTGGAATAGTAAAATACAAAACAAACTATTTACAGAACAAAATCAACAGTAATCTGCTATTAAAATTAAACTTAAAAAGTAAATAATCTATATATATAAAAATGAATCCCTATTTCCCTTGGTCACGCTATCACGCGTGAACGGCTGGACCGATTTTACAATTTCTTTTTGTTGTGGTTTTATTGTCAGGACAAGATTCTTATGAAATAAAAAGTTCAAAAAATTGCGCAGAAAATTAGAAAATTAAGAAAACATAACGAAAATATTAATTTTATATAACTATCAATTGTTTGAAATAACTGTCAGCGATTGACAGAATGCGCGCTGCAAATTCATTGTTAAGCCGGGACAACGTCTGTCAGGTCAACTAGTATAAAATAATTGTTATTTGTGTGTACATGAAGTAATTGTAGTTAAGTTGATGTATTATTATAATAAAATATCATAGTTTCGAACGGTACGCAATTCCAATTGGTTTACTTTAACTGTTCGGTAATAAAGGTGAGTTTATACGAGCTTACCGCGACGAGTCGTGCGGCGGGCGGCGCGGCGGGGGCGGGCGCGGGCGCGGCGAGTTGTTCCTCCGCCGGCACCGACGACGCCGCCGAGCTCGGGCCCGGCTCCGGCTCGGGCTCCGACTCGGCTCGCGAGCGGGACGCCCTGCACACACAAACACACAACACAATCACGATACCGAGGGTTTACTGCGAAAACCTGCTAAATGCAGTGTAGCAGTTTTGAGTTATTACATTTACAACTTTAAACCCAATAAAAATGCTTTAATTACGGAAGGCCTCAATTACTTTAATAGTCACAAGTTAGGATATATAATAAACATTATTTTGTGTAATATTACTTCATGTGTGTGACTTGCTTTTGCCCGCAGCTCTGCCTGCGTGTTTAAGTTTTTCCGGAATAAAGTTTTCCGTTATTAAAGTCACGCTATATATTTTCCCAGGATAGAAAGTAGCCAATATCCTTTCGAGGGTCTCAAACTCTCTCCATACCAAATTTTATCGAAATCCATTAGGTAGTTTTTGAGTTTATCGCGTCCAGACAGGTAGACAGATGCGGCTGGGGTCTTTGTTTTATAATATATTTTTTAGAATTTTTTAAGAGGAACAATTCATGATTGTTGTATAACTTTAACCGTTTACGCAGCGCACGCAACCTCTCAAAAGTAATAAATGTTATCCATTTTTCAATATTTTTTATTACTGCTCCACTCATATTTATTGTAGCATGATGATATATGTATAGCCTTCTTCGATAAATGAGATATCGAACACTAAAATAATTTTTCAGTTCGAACAGGTAGTTCCTGCGATTAGCGCGTAGAAATAAACAAATTCTTCTTTTTGATATAATAGTATAGATAGAAATGTATAAAATCAGGAAATTCATGAGTAAGGTCAGACAGTCAGTCGCTTTTACACATATATTGCTAAAATGCGCTTGATTCGACATTATTTATGTTTCATACGATTTATATTAAAAATAATGTGTACACAAATTTAATAGCGATAGTAACAGGATGCTTGTGCTAAATACGATTAAATTTTTATATTTTATTTACTCAAGATGTATTAAAAAAAATTGTTCGCCCTTTTAAAACGAAAAAGAGGTTATGAACCTTGATTCTCTTTTAAATGGACCATTTATTTTGGAAATCATTTATAACGTCGTTTATGATATTTAAGCAATCAAGTATATATATATAGCAATTAGTTGTATTTAACTGTTGTTACTATAATATTTTGTAAAACATTGAGCGTAGCACTTAGCCGGTTTTACCAATACAACATTTTTCATGTATTTAACAATTTTTGCAAAAAATTTAGTTTAGCAGATTTTCGCAGTAAACCCCCGATATCATCATACAAATTTAATAATATTTAATTGGCACGCTACTGAACACGAGACTATACAAAATTTTAAAATATCAGGTTCTTTGACCACGACACAGTCAATCCAGAATAAAATTACATAGGCACTGCATTATTAAACATGTAACCAACACAACTGTTGATAAGCAAAATGCAATTTACAATAAATTAGAAAAGTTCACTTACTAATGGCATGAAACGCTCCGGGTCTTTGATTATAAATGGACTCACGGTGATATCCCGTCGAGTAGCTGCGAGCGCGAGTGCGTGCGCGCTAGCGGGCGGAGGCGCGCACGCGCTGGCAGGCGGCGCGGGGGCGCGCGGCGCGGCGGAGACGCGGGCGCGTGCGCAGGCGCGGGGGACGGGGCGCAGCGCGGCGGAGCGCGGCACGAGTCGCGCGCCACGCCGCGCTCCGACTCCAGCGGCTGGATGTCGTGTATGCACGTCCACTGTACACATGTGCAAACATATTATGAACTTTTTCTAATTCAACACTTTTGACACAGAGAAACCATTACTGTCTGCCTGGCTTAGTAATGGTTTCTCTGCTTTTAAATAAAATAGAGATCATATTAAATTACAATATTATGATTCGTTTAAAGTATTCCATATTGAGTTATCATTATAACTTATTTTAATCAGACTATTATACTGAAATAGAAATGCCTTGGCATAGCTGTTATGGACATTATGTAAATGTTTTTACCTCGGACCTATCATCATGACTAATATTCCTACTCAAAGCGCTCCATCCTTGTGGGTGAATCTGAAAAAAATAATGCATCTTATTTAACGTAAAGCCTATTGACATAATTAGCAATAAATAATTATTTTTCATATTAAGTAAGCATTGAAATTAGTGAGCAGATGAATGACTAGGGCAGTTCAGTTCCATACAGAGTTAAGTGATTATTTTTATTCTATTTTACTTTTATTTATATGGGGCCATAGGCACAACAAGGTAACCCCATTGCACCTGATGATAAGTGGAGCGGAGTCCAGCAGTGTCGGATGACGAAAGATAATTATCTTTCGCCAGTCGACACAATAATGCCGGCCTGCATTGTTATTTATGAACATTTGAACCTACAAAAAATGGAAATCACGCACCTGGAGCGCGCTGACCACCTCAGCGTCATTGTCCTCGGGGAAGTCAGCGACAAATTCCACTCGATTCTCCTTCCTACTGCTATCAAACAGATGGTCGTACATAGCTGCTATTGGTATCATTTGTTGACTCATTTGCATCAGCCTGTATAGATTTGGCTGCAAAAAATAACAATAGTTATAATAATTGAGCTGTAAGATTAAATACAGGAGAATCTGATGACTGCTTCGGATTTCAGATTTCTTGACAATATCACAGGTTTGTTTTGGTTTTCCTTATTATCTCTTTAAGGTAAAGGCTTTACACTTAGTTTCCTTAGCTTGCTGCTACATACCACATTATAAATCTTTAGGAAAACTAAACTTTTTGTCAGATAATATAAATGGGATTTTACATTATGTAACAACTTGGAAAATACACAAAAACTATTATGATTAATTTTATCTTAGATGGTCTACATTAAGGCAATTTGATAAGATCCACTATGGATGGACTACTATCATTAATGATTGGTGCTATTAACAAGTTACTAGAAAATAATTATATATAACTGTGTTGCATTTAAAGAGTATTCATTTTTTTTTCTGACAGTATACAGAGTGCTGTATTGAACTTTTAAATATACTAGCTTTTGCCCGCGGCTCCGCCCGCGTTATAAAGTTTTTCAGGCTAAAGTTTTCCGTTATAAAAGTAGTAGTTTCCCGGGAGCCTTTGTTCTTCCCAGGGTCTCAAACTGTTTCCATACCAAATTTCATCTTAATACGTTGGGTAGTTTTTGAGTTTAACACGTTCAGGCAGACAGATGCAGCCGGGGACTTTGTTTTATAATATATATTTTTAGAACTTTTTAAGAGGAACAATCCCGTCATACATCATTGTTGCATAACTTTAACCGTTTACGGAGCGCACGCAACGGAAGCTCTCAAAACTAATAATTTTTCCCCGTTTTTGCAACATGTTTCATTACTGCTCCGCTCCTATTGGTCATAGCGTGATGATATATGGCCTATAGCGCTCCACAAATAAAGGGCTATCCATCACAAAAAGAATTTTTCAGTTTGGACCGGTAGTTCCTGAGATTAGCCATTACTGCTCCGCTCCTATTGGGTATAGCGTGATGATATATAGTCTATAGTACTCCACGAACAAAGGGCTATCCAACGCAAAAAGATTTTTTCAGTTTGGACCAGTAGTTCCTGAGATTACCCATTACTGCTCTGCTCCTATTGGGTATAGCGTGATGATATATAGCCTATAGCACTCCACGAATAAAGGGCTATCCAACGCAAAAAGAATTTTTCAGTTTGGACCGGTAGTTCCTGAGATTAGCGCGTTCAAACAAACAAACAAACAAACAAACTCTTCAGCTTTATATAATAGTATAGATTCCAATGAAATGTGTCATTTAATTTCCTACAGTCGCCATCTTCGTCTACTGATGGTGTAAATTGCCTTGAAGATCATAAGTTCGATTTTAGATCACACATCAGTGGGATGTTTGTAACACAAGTCGCCCATGATTGGACCCATCCAAATATGTACGACGCGAGGAAGCAACAGCTCGTCCAAACTGAGCCGTATTCGCTTTTGCGATATACTTGAAAAGGGTGTTGACCCGATCCACATTAAGTGGAATGAGGACAGATGGAATAATAAATATTTATTTTTCTTAGCAACTTTACACCTCAGATGATAATGCGTAATCCCAGTGACCTTTAGTCTCAAGTTATTATTTTGTAGGCTAGAGATAGCAAATTATACAAAACTAAACTGCACAGAGTCTTGGCATGACTCGAATGATTCTTAGTGAGTGTCAAAATGCCGACAGTGGTGGGAAATGTAATACTTAAGTTATAAAATTCACATTAAACATATAGGCGCAGTACGTCCCCCCTAGAGCCCATCCACAAGATTTTGAGACAACCTACTATTATTATAATTTTTAAAACGACCATAATCTACACACAAGTTATTTTATTTCGTCTAGGACATTTTCCTTCCCTAGAAAATGAATCTAGCTACGCCCATGCTTAAACATGTTCATAATTAAACCAACATGACTACAATACATAACAACTCAGGCACGAAAGAAGCAGCTTCAACCTTTACCTTAAATCCGTGTAAATCTTGAGCTAACGTGGACAGGTTCAGGTCGTGAATGATGATGAGCAAGCCGCCGGTGGTACACATCACCATTTGCCGCGCGTCGGGTGACAGCCTGCACCTCATCAGGCTCGACGTGTGAAACACCTTCTGATACACCAGATTGTATTCGGTATACGAGTTTATGTCCCACGTGTATATGCTGCCGTCCAATCCGGAAGTCACCAGCAATTTGTCTTTTACTGAGAACTCAATGTTCTTCACCCATTTGGAGTGGCCAAGCAGTGTGCGTATTTTCTTCTTTAAGTTGCGCACATCCCATAACGCTATTGTTGTGTCGTCCGAGCATGTCGCGAACATTCGGGCGTCCAGGAATCTGTGGAAGATTAGCTTATAGTCACTTAAATAAGATGTTTATGTATTTCAAGGGAAATATTTGACTAATATATTAATTAATACTCGTATTCATTGACAGATCAAAGAGTTACAGTAGTATATTTTAGTTTAAATTTTTTTCTTACATGTTTCCTGTATAAAAATTATAAGATTACAGAATTGATTTTATGGATTAAACAGAGTATTGTAAAAATAGGTATTTAGGTTCGTTGTAGTATTATCGCAACCACCAAAAAGAGGGGGTCTATGTTTGCTTATTTTCGATGACATGGTGTAAAATTCTGCTTACTTACTTACTTGAACTATGATAAAATATTTTATTTTTACAAAATGCATTGATACTTACTTAACACAATTAACACAATCTGAATGTGCATCATTGACAGATTGAATCTTCTGGTGAGTCAGAGGATCAAATATCTGTATTGATTTCTTCTCACAAGCTGCCACCAACATTGTCCTGAAATAGCATAATATGCAGTTATATTTTATTTAATACAAGTGTTTCTAGAAGCTTTTGCGTCAAAATCTTTTCAGTTCCAAAAACCCCTAAATCATTATACGTAGGGCGCCATTGCCATCTAATTAAAAAAATCACGATAACAACTCCATTATTTACCATGGAAGCAAATAACAGGAATGAAATATTAATGTATGCGACAGGTCGACATGGCAATCGGTATATAATCTGAGGTGCGAGGGAGGAGACACCCCGCACCCGCACATCGCCCGCGTCATCTTATGCGCTGGACGCAGAAAAGACGTAAGACGCGGACGGGGCGCGGACATATGTTTCTTCCGCGCCTCTTTTATACAAAATGTATAGAAACGACGCGTCACAAAATATACAGAAAAAACAGGGCGTGGACACGATACGGACACGACTCTTACTTGCCTGCGCCCTATTCTAAAACATACAGAAAGGACAGGGCACTTTTGCGAGCGCCGAAGGACGGGGGTGCGGGCGAGGTGGGGCGCGAGTGCCGACACTCGCGCGTCGTTGTCACACAAAACTACGTGTCCTTGAGTAGTTGCGACGTGTTGAGAGAAGGAAGAATATTGTATATTAAATGAAAATGCGGGACGACTATGAATTGAACGTTCAATTTTGTAGTTAATTGAAAATCATCCAGTTCTCTATAATTATAATAGAACAGAGTATTGCAATTACTCTCTGTATATTAGCGAGGCACACCAGCGCTATTAACGCATCTTCATCTTCGGAAGAAGACATGTATCGTGTCAAAATCGGTGTGCTGAAAACCGTCATCTCTCGCGGCGCCTAGCATCACGCCTGTGCCTCGTCCCTTATATAGAAGGTTGAATGTTTTAAAAAATTGCGACGGCGCCCCGTCTGCGCCTCATCCTCGCCCCACATCTTTTCTGTGTGGCCTGCGCCTTAGTCTTAG
>NW_023595421.1:0-7371 GCF_014839805.1 Manduca sexta | reverse complement strand
TTTGTCGGCCAAATTTGGACCGACCTCTCGAGGTGCTCGACGAGGCGCGCGTTTATAATACGCTCAAAAAGTTTTGCGAAATCTTCGAGCAGCACGATGGGCCGGTATGCCGACGGCGACTCTGCGTCTCCCTCTTCTAGCAGGACGAGCTTCCCGACCTTCCAACGCGCTGAAGACGCCCTGCACCATACAGGCGGAGAATAAACTGCGGGAGCCGCGGCCCCAAGTACTCGAGGGCTAACACCCAGGCTTTCCCGGGGATGCCGTCGAGACCCGGGGCGGTGTTTTTGCCCCGCAGTCGAAACACTGCCGCCCGCATTTCCGCGGGCGAAACCTCTGGAATATCCTTGCCGAAAGTTCCGACGACGATGACGCCACTTCCGGTGGCGCCATCGGTGGAGGAGTGTCTCCTCGGTGGCCGGGAACAAGGCCGCGACAACGTTGGCCAACAGATCTGGCCTGAGACTCTCCGACAGTGGGGGCGCCGCCGAACGAAGCTTGTTCATAACTAGCTTGTATGGGCGCCCCCACGGGTCCGCGTCGAGAGTCTCCAAAAACTCCCTACGTGCCGCGACCTTGGCCCTGTGAATGGCCACCCGCAGCGCTCTCTTCGCCTCTTTGTAGAGGCCGTAGAGCTGCCGCTCCTGGTCTTCGTGGTCTCTTCCTCGGATTCGGCGGCGGCGATGTCTGGCGCATCGACGGCGCGCAGCCACGCATGACGCGCGCAACTGCGCTAACTCCGCCGACCACCAGTACACCTCCCGCCGCGGAGGACGACGGAGCGCCCGGGGCATGGCGGCGTCGCAGACATCCGACATTGCCACCCCGAACCACCCGCCTCCTGCTCTACCCGAACCGGACCCTCCGGCTCGGGGAGCCACAGACTGCCAGAGCGGCCAACTCTAGGGCCTCCTTGTCGAGGCGTCTCAGAGCCCACCGCGGGCCGTCCTGTCGAGGGGCACTCGGTCCACCAACACTATTGGGCCGGATACTCGGGGCGCGGAGACATCGAACCTTATATAACGGTGATCCGACAGCGTCTCCACGCCCGCGAGGACTCTCCAGCCCTGGACACGACGTGCGACGGCGGGGCTCCCAAACGACAGATCCACAATAGACCCGCCGTTGTGCCGCACGCACGTGTCCACCGACCCTGTTCAGGACGACCAGGCCGACGGAAATCGCCCATTCCTCCAGGACCTCACCGCGAGCGTCGGTCGCCGGCGAACCCAGACCGCGGACTTCGCGTTGAAGTCGCCGGCGACGATCGCCGGGTGAGGTTGGCCCTGCTCAACCAGGGCCCCCAGCCGAACGAGAAAAGATTCGAACTCGGCCAGAGGTCTGTTGGGGAGAAATAAACTCCTACAATCCACAAGTCCCCCAACAGAGCCGCGACGCATCCCTGGCCCTTCTCGACTTTTGCGAAGGGCGGGGAGCCAGCGGCACCCTGGGTGAAGATGGCCACCGACCCGTCGATGTCCCCTACCCAGTTATCTCGGGGCGGGACAAAATACGGTTCGGCGACCACGGCCACATGCACCGACCACTGCGCCAGGCTTTGGGACAACAGGTCCTGGGCGCGGGCGCAGTGGTTGATGTTCGCCTGGAGGAAACTTAGGTCCATTATTGATGGGCGATCTCCTCCACGTCCATCTCGGCCTCTACCACTGGTTGCGGTGGGCTCGTCGCCTGCGGCTGGGACAGAACCTCAGCCGTAGGCGCATTCCTTCTTTGGGGGCGGCGCCGGTTGCGTCGGGAGGGGGCAGAACAAGCCTTCCCCGAGCCGGTGCCTGGCGGGCCTGCCGGCCGCAGCGCAGACTGCGCAGTTCGCCGGGGCCTTGCATTCGCGGGCTTTGTGGCCCGCCTGACCGCAGCGATAGCACAACTCGCTGCGGTCCACTGCGCAGTCGCAGCGCTCCCTAACGTGCCCGCTCTCCAGGCACCGGAAGCACCGCAGGGGCCGCGACTCGAGGACAGTCACTCGAGCCGCGGTCCAGCCGATCAAGATTCGGCCCGCCCCCTTCACCTTTTGGGCCGCCTTTATGGGCAAACGAACCCAGGCGGTCCCAACGCCGGAACGATCTGGGCGAATTTGCCCTACCTTAATGGCGTCCGTTGGACACTCACCGGCCTTGGAGAGGGCCGCTGCGACCGACTCCGGAGTGGCCGTGTAGTCCAACTCCGTCAGCCGCAGCTCTGCCGTTTTCGTGGGTCGGGAGATCTTAACATCCTCCGACCCATCGAAGCACTCCCTCAACCTAACCTTTTTTTTTTTTTTTTTGTTTTCGCGGAGAAAGTGCCTTATGACTACCGCCCAGCCTTCATGGGGGGCGACTGAGCGGTTATGTTGGGGTCACCGTGCCTTACGACCCGGCGTTGCGCCGCCCGGATTTGATGTCAGCCTTCGGGCGACCGCCGGGCCGAGTCCCTAACCTATGTACAACGCACGGCATACCAACTAAAACTCCGCGGTGGCCCTCTTCGGCGCATTAGGGACGGCTGCAGGCTTCCTCTGACGTTTGTCTAAGACTACAACTGCAGCCGCCCCTGCGCGGTGCCGCCTAGTGCGGCCCGTCTCCTATTGTGGGGGCTCAGAAGCCCCCGCGCACCGAAGGACGCCCTCGGCGTCTACGGCAGCATGAGGCCTACTGCACACTGCCGTCCATCCCGGGGTCAACCGAAAATTGTGCAAGAGCGCACAAAATGCACTAGGGCGGACAGCCCCTGCTGCCCGCCGACGACCCCCATCGTGGCCCCTATTAGTCGCCTTTTACGACAGGCAGGGGATACCGTGGTGGAATTCTCCAAACGCCCCCAATCCACAGGGCGGGAGACGCCGGTCAGTCGTCCACCCGGCGCCTCCTACGTCTCCTCTGGCGGCGAGAGGGATCCTCCCTCTCCCGATCCCTCTCGGCACCCTCCTTCTGCGAGATGACCACCTCGCAGAAGTGGGCCACCACACGCCATGACCTCTCGCTGCCGACCATGGAAGCGACCACGGCCGGCAGCGAGATCTCCTCCGACGACTGATCTGAGAGCGCTGCGCTCTTCGTCCCAGGCTGGACACAACGCCAAAGTGTGTTGAGCCGTATCCAGCGGGCAGTTGTCACAATGGTGACACACGGCCGACACCTCCGTACCAACGATCCGGCACAGATACTCACCGAAGCAGCCATGCCCGGTGAGTACCTGTGTCAACCGAAAGGTTGCCGCACCGTGGCGCCTGTCCAGCCACTCGGCAAAGACAGGCCGCACTGCCACGACGGTCCGGAGCCCCGCTGACGGGGCCTCCAGCCTGAGACGCCACTCCTCCACGGCGGCTCGCCGTAGGGAGGCCCTCATGGCCTCAACCTCCTTCGGGGCCGGACGCTGCCCGCGACTGAACGCCTCCTCCCGCCAGTGGAATACCTCTGACAGGGCTCTGGCGTCCAGATCCCAGGGCAGGAATCCGGCCAAAAGACAAGCCGCCTCGAACGAGACCGTGCGGTACGCCCTGATCGCCCGCTGCGCCACTACGCGCTGCGGGCCCCGCAGAGAGCGACAGAACGCTCCCCAGGGCGTCAGCCCAGACAGGGCTGCCGTACAGTGCCATGGACCGCACGACCCCGTGGTACAACCTTCGGCAAGGGATACCAGGACCTTCCAAGTTGGGCAGCAGGCTGGAAAGAGCGCCCGCTGCCCGGGACAATTTCGTCCGCAACAACGTGAAATGGGTGCGAAACTCCCATCGGCCATCCAAAACTAAACCCAAGTACTTCATACTCTTGCCGATGGGAATCCGCACCCCCCCCACAACGATGTGGGCACCGGCCGGTGGCCCTCTCCGAGGCCCATGAAAACAGATGGCCTCGGTTTTCTCGAGGGCCACCTTCAGCCCCAAGCGCCGAATGCGATCGACTACATGGCCGGTGCCCACCGCCGCCAGGATTGCGGCATCCTGGAAGGTCCCTGATGTCGCCGTGACCAGCGTGTCGTCAGCGTAGCAGGTCACGTCGACACCCCGGTGGTTGGTACCACGGAGCACCCAGTCGTACCCGATGTTCCACAGGAGAGGGCCCAAAACCGAGCCCTGTGGAACACCGCACGACATCGCTCTTCGGTGCCACCCGTCGACGCCCGGATACACCACGTCCCTGTCAGACAGATACGCGTGCACCAGACGCCGAAGATAGGGCGGCACCACGTGATACCGCAGTGCTTCGTGGATGCAGGGCCAGGGCAGCGAGTTAAATGCGTTGGAAATATCCAACGATATCGCTATAACTACGCTGCCTCTGGCCACTGCTTCCTCCGCCTGTGACTTCACCCGCAGAATCGCGTGGACGGTAGAACGTCCCTCCTGAAACCGTATTGGTTGTCGGCCAGATCTGGACCGACCCTCTCGAGATGCTCGACGAGGCGAGCATGGACGATGCGCTCGAAGAGTTTGGCGACCTCGTCGAGCAACACGATGGGCCGGTAGGCCGACGGCGACTCTGCGGGCCGTCCTCCTTCTTCAGCAGGACGAGCTTCCCGGTTTTCCAACGCGCCGGGAAGACGCCCTGCTCCAAACAGGCGGAGAACAACCTGCGGAGCCTCGGACCCAGGTGCTCGAGGGCTAGCACCCACGCTCTACCGGGGATGCCGTCGAGCCCTGGGGCCGTGTTTTGCTCCGCAGTCGAAGCACCGCCGCCCGCAATTCCGCGGGCGACACCTCCGGGATATCCCTTGCCGAACTCATTACCGACGATGACGCCACTTCCGGTGACGCCATCGGTGGAGGAGTGGTCTCCACGGTGGCCGGGAACAAGGCCGCGACTACACTGGCCAGAAGGTCTGGCCGGAGACTCTCCGACAGTGGGGGCGCCGCTGGGCGAAGCTTGTTCATCACCAAGCGATAAGGGCGCCCCACGGGTCCCCGTCGAGAGTCCCCAGGAACTCCTTTCGAGCCGCGACCTTGGCCCTATGAACGGCCACCCGCAGCGCTCTCTTCGCCTCTTTATAGAGGCCATAGAGCCGCCGCTCCTGGTCCTCGTGGTCCTGCCTTCTTCGCCTGCGGCGACGATGCCTGGCGTACCGGCGGCGCGCAGCAACGCAAAACGCACGCAACTGCGCTAACTCCGCCGACCACCAGTACACCTGCCGCCGCGGCGGACGACGGAGGGCCCGGGGCATGGCGGCGTCGCAAACGTCCGACATTGCCACCCCGAACCACTCCGCCTCCTGCTCGACCCGCACCGGAGACTCCGGTGCGGGGAGCCACGACACGACCAGAGCGGCCAGACCTAAGGCCTCCCTATCGAGGCGACGTAAAACCCACCGCAGGCCGCCCTGAACAGGGGCACTCGACACACCGCCGGGCTGGATACTCGCGGACGCGTGAGACGTCGAACCTGATGTAACGATGGTCCGACAACGTCTCCACGCCCGCAAGGACTCTCCAGCCCCGAACACGACGCGCAACGGCGGGACTCCCAAACGACAGATCGACAATAGACCCGCCGTTGTGCCGCACGCACGTGTCCACCGACCCCTGTTCAGGACGACCAGGCCAATAGAGATCGCCCAGTCCTCCAGGACCTCGCCTCGAACGTCAGTCGCCGGCGAACCCCAAACCACAGATTTGGCGTTGAAGTCACCGGCGACGATCGTGGGGCGAGGTTGACCCTGTTCCACCAGGGACCCCAGCTGAATGAGAAACGTCTCGAATTCAGCTAGGGGTCTGTTGGGGGAAAAATACACTCCGACAATCCAAATGTCCCCCAACAGAACCGCCACACATCCCTGGCCCTTCGCTACTTTTTCGAAGGGCGGGGAGCCGGCGGCTCCCTGGTGATGATAGCTACCGAACCGCCAATGTCCCCTGCCCAGTTATCACGGGGAGGGACAAAATACGGCTCGGCAACCACGGCCACTTGCACCGACCACTGCGCCATGCTTTGGGACAACAGGTCCTGAGCGCGGGCGCAGTGGTTGATGTTCGCCTGGAGGAACTTTAAGTCCATTATTGGACGACCTCTACTACTTCCATCGCGACCTGCGGTGGGTCTGCCGTCTGTGGCTGGGACACGGCCACAGCGGCAACAGCACTACGTTTCGGGGCGCGACGCTGATTGCGGCGAGAGGGGGCGGGACACGCCTTCCCCTAGCCGGTGCCCGGCGGGCTTCCCGGAAGCCGCGCAGACTGCGCAGTTCGGCGCGGCATCACACTCGCGGGCCTTGTGGCCCGCCTGACCGCAGCGATAACAAAGCTCGCTGCGGTCTACTGCACAGTCGCAGCGCTCCCGCACATGCCCGGACTCCAGGCACCGGAAGCACCGCATGGGCCGCGACTCGAGCACGGTTACCCGAGCCGCGGTCCAGCCGATTAAAATTCGGCTCGCGCCCCGCACTTTCTGTGCAGCCTTCATGGGCATGCGCACCCATGCGCTGCCCACCCCGAAGCGGTCGGGACGGACCTGTCCCACCTTTACCGCCTCGAGGCTGCACTCACCGGCCTGCGAGAGGGCCGCTGCGACTGACTCAGAAGTAGCTGTATAATCCAGCTCTGTCAGTCGCAGTTCCACTGTCTTAGTGGGCCGGGAGATCCGAACGTCCTCCGACCCACTGAAGCACTCCTTCAGCCTCGCGGCGAAGGAGTCGGCCCTCTCCTCAGAGTTGGCCCCGGGCACCTCATACATAGGGGCACCCGTGGCCGTAAACTTTGGCCTTAGTCGGCCAATATCAAGGCCGGTGAGGTCAACCTTGCCCTGCGCCTCCGTCAGGACCTGTTTGTATGTGAGCCCCTTGGACACTGCCGCCGGCGTCAAAGAAATAATGACGGCCGCAGAGCGTGGCGGGCGAATCTTCGGCTCAGCCCGGCGCGGCGGTTGCTGCGGACTCGCAGCCGGCGCCGCACCGGACCTGGGCTTCTTTCGCTTGCCCACCACGACCGTCCACTCGCGGTCCATCGATGCCGGCGCCGGCGGCAGCGGACGGGGCTCACGTGGAGGCTGCTGCGGGGGGGAACGGGCTTCTTCTTCGCCCCCCCGGTCCTCCTCTCCTCGGGCTTTTTAGCCGCACCATTGGTGGTTCTGCGTGGTGCAGGACCAGCGCTCCTTGCCTGTCCACCAGACGGTCCCGCACCGGATGGGCCAGGGGCCTCAACGCGGGGAGGAGCGCTGGAAGGTCCAGCTCACTGGGGTCGGGGTCAGAGGGGCGGGAGCGGGTTTGGCCGCCCTCTTCCCCTTCCCCACGCCCTTGCCCTTACCCGAGGGAGGGTGGGAGCTCCCCACTACGTAGCCCCCCTGGACGGGAAGCTCCACAGGGCACTGCGCACTTCGTGCGCCAGTGGGGTCTCCGAGCCGGGCCCATAAGCGCCGACTCCACCCTCGCCTGCACCATGGCCTCCAT
>NW_023595420.1:0-1771 GCF_014839805.1 Manduca sexta | reverse complement strand
CTAATAAACTAGGTCAACTCTGCCAGTATATAAGATTCAATAAAACGTATTGTCAGCTTGACGTCTGAATTGACAAATGGCACTATTGACAGTTGATAGATTTCTAGGGGAGGTGTAAAAATACAAATTACGATTGCATTTTGCCTATTATACCGCAAAAAATTACCTATTCCACTACAATAAATACGAAATATCAAACTAAATAAAATGTCTAGGCAAACGTCGCGATTAGATGCTAAAAAAGTTGTAAGTAAAATGTTTAATAAAGACTCACTGTGTTAATGAAAAATTTCTTATCATATTTTAATTCCATTATTCCAGAATTCGGAATTATTAACGCTTACCTATGGCGCTCTGGTGTCCCAAATGTTGAAAGAAACTGAAAACGTAGAGGATGTGAACAAACAGTTGGAAAGAATTGGCTACAACATGGGCGTGAGGCTCATTGAGGACTTCCTGGCACGGACCACGTCGAACCGTTGTTTGGAGATGAGAGAAACTGCCGACAAAATACAGCAAGCGTTCAAGTATGGTTTTTAACATAATCCAATATTCATTTTACAGTTGAGTTATGAACATGCAAATGTTTATTTCTATTGTTTTGTATTGAGACCATGTCATCTACAACAGTAGTGTAGCTTGCTACAGAGGGGCTCTATATAAAAATTTCGCCCTTCGCCCTTCGCCCTTCAGGGCAGTGCGAATAGCCCCAAAGCTCGGGGGCCCTGTATCATTGATACGGCGATAGGTATGCCCCTGATCTATGATTATATGAGGTTGTGGCGATACAGTTAGTGCATATACCGCCATCTTGTCAACATCACTGGAACTGCAAAAGGATCGATGCAGTGACACAACTGGAGTGATAATCACACAGCAATCACGTCAATGTCGCCATCTATTGTGATGTTGACAACATGATGGTATATGCACTAACTGTATCGCCACAAGGTCAATAAATAGTGAGATACGAGTCAACTATAAATACAAATAACTGACAATACATGTTAGTGTCGGTGTAAAGATTGGGCTGGACTCTAAGATAAGACCTGTAATAGGAAAGCCCTTATATGCTATCATTAGACCAGCTGTCAGCAATCTGGCTTTCTAACTTTTTGTAAATTGCACACTTGACTTAAAAAATAAACTGAAACTAAAGAAACTTTTGCAAATTCACATGAGAATTAGCATAACCTTATGACAATAAAATCAGTCAGTTACATGTGAATATTTTTAATTCAAGCAAAACATGTTTTCAGTGTCTTAAGTAGGTCAAAGAATATGCTTTGGAAACAAAGACTATGACTATAACGTCTTTGTGCCCTGCTGAACAAATAATTAACTGTGTTTGTATAATATCAAGTACACAATCATAAGTCAACAAAAAATATAAATATTTTATTATTTAATTTGTACCATTTTTCTCTATGTAATGGCAAATAAGTAAAAAAAAACTTTTTTGTGAAGCCAGCAATAAAATTAGTTAAAAAATGGGACAGCAATTCCTATTTCAAATATTGCAATATACAAGAATTAAGTATCACAAAGCTACTGCATCTCTTTTTCTTTCTTAACATCAAGCCCTTTCTTCAGTGTTCAAAGCTCTTGTTGGATTTTTAAATGGATCATCATGCTTTCTTCATTATGATTTAGATTATGTACATTTTGTATATATTTAATACAAAAAGTATATTTTAAATAGCCTATTCAAACTTCCACAGACTGTACCTAAGCATGCAGCCAACAGTAACAAGCTGGAGCAGTTCTGGCG
>NW_023595419.1:0-8000 GCF_014839805.1 Manduca sexta | reverse complement strand
GTTTTTTTAAGTATCATCTTTTACTTAGTTTTTCAGCCTACCACTTTAAAACGATTCCTCAATTTTACTACTATACTTAAAAAACAGCGTCACCAATATTTCAAAGTTGGAACGTTATTGTTTCCATATACATAAGCATAAAAAGTAGCTAAAAGGGATGGCGCAAAACCGCACGACCCTGGCGACAGACCGGCTAACACAGGCGGCCTAGACCTTTAATTAGACATAGCTATTCTCGATATAGTTCGTCTGGCATTTTCGTCAGTTATTCGCATTTTAAGGCCATATCATATTTTCCGCGTGGAGTATAAATATTATCATTCTTTTCTGTTATTATTCTTGGTATTAGGTATTCCTTTGTTATTGTAGTATATAAACGTGAATTGGTTCTATAATTGGTCTCATTGGTATAATTGGTCTCAGGTCGTCTAGATCTGCATTGTCTATATTTTTATTGCGCTATGACGAGACAGACACGCCCTTCACCTGATGGTAAGCGATAAAACCGCCCAAAACAGTAGCAACATCATACCAAGTTTTGTTTTTCTTTTTTTATAGGGCAGGGTAAAGTGTCCCCACTGCATCTAATAGTAAGTGGAGTGGGGTCCAATAAATGTCGACTGAGGAGAGATAATTACCCTTCGACAATCGACACAATTATGGCGGCCTGTTGGAACCGAATATACACAGGCTGATCCCGGAACGCGACACACGTGGCCCACTATGGTGGGTTTTAACACCATGTGTACGGTGGTCGCTATCCGGGCGGACATAAAATATAACCTACCACCAGTAAAATTAAAAAGTATTACTGGATCATAAACTTCTTTATAAGACGTAGCATCTTATACCGCAGTATCTTCCACTACGCAATGCTTTTGCCGCTTATCATTGAATAAGCAAATTGTTAATATCATCATTTGGTAAAAATATACTGTACAATACAGTATATTTTGTTAAATGTGAGATGAATTTCTGGAATTTTGTGAATACGCCTGCTTATTCCAGAGGAAATAGACACGGGCAAAACGATTATCCCGGTTCCCTGAAATTACTCCGTCTTGTTAACAACAATATTTTATTTCCTGAAAGAATTATTTTTTATTGAAATTAAATACTCTTACATAGATGAAATTCATAGTAAATCGAAATATGAATTCTGAATTATTTTAAAATTCTATTTTTGATTTCGGAAACTCAATACAGTTACCGTTTTAAGATATTTGAGGATTTTGGCAGTTTTCAATTTGAAAAAATATTTAATCTATTTTCGTCGATTGAAGAAACTTGTTTATTTAAAAACTTCATTAGTACATTTTATTAATCTCTCTCAACGGATTTTTTACACAAAACTTACCTGCATCATCTCGGGCAATTACCAGCCCTGATCTTAGCCGACATTTAGTGTAATACCAACAATAATTATCTCAACACCCCTTGAAACAATACGCAGGCGATGGCTCACTCCATTCGAGGATCTCTCATAGCGACAAAGCTAACCATTACCGAATTAGCCAACTATCAGCCGTTAATTGCTATTCGATTTATTAATGCATCTGATGCTAATTAAACTTGCGACAGGCTATAACTAGGGGTAATTAACGGGGGAAGCCCCTCCCTTGCCCGCCGGCACCTCCCCTAGGGACTGATCACCGAAATGATCGGCTCGGTCGATATGTAATTCAAATGAATTTTATGAATTGAATGCGTTTGATGCGACAAGTCTGTTTTATTGAAATGCTAGAGTAGTGAAGTTATGGTATCATTTTTTTTTTGTTCCGTCACAAGCGTTTTAATATGCCTTCTATTTTTTCATCGGTTTTTGGAAGTTTATTGTAAACCCTAAATATTTCCAGCTTAGTCAGGCCCCCCACGAGATGGACCGACGATCTGGTGAGGTTCGCCGGAGTCCGATGGATGGAGGCGGCCCAGAACCGGTCCCTGTGGCGCTCAATGGGGGAGGCCTATGTCCAGCATTGGACGATTCCCGGCTGAAATGATGATGATTTCCAGACCAACATGTTAGAAGAGGGCTTCATCCTGCAATTTTTATTTATTAATATTTGCGCCCTTTGCGAGGTTGTCTGTCCACCTTGTAGGAGAACGTCCAACGTTACGAATGTCGGCACATAATCGCCACATGATAACTTGGTGCACAATATATTATCAGTTCTATGAGCTATGTGCCCTGCCCATTGCCACTAGCCTTATATGCCTACATGATACATTTTTATTTTGTTCCATTAATAGGGTAGCTTCCTATTTTTAAATTAATTTAAAATTTTATAAGTACCAGAAAATAATTTAAAAAAAATTATCTTCTGTAAAATCAGTATAAAGGTTGGTTGAAAAATAAAGTATATTTGACATATTGTGAGCAAAAGTGGGAGCGTGGTGATAATGATTTTGAAAATTCTTTTCCCGATAGATTTTAAATGAAATACATTTTTGATAAATGTATTTAAAAAAGTCGTCAACTACACTATTGATCTGTCTAACGTGTGCAAACTTTAAACATCAAAACTTAAAGTATTTTCGAAATAATCTTTTTCATGTGAATATTTCGAAACTCATAACGATGATTGATTGGCACAACGATGCGAGCTAACATTTTGCAGTTTTTGTTATTTCTTCGATAACACGTTAAGTGACTAAAGTGTGAAGTTTGTTTCAATTTTTGAACGTAAACACGGTTTCACAGAATCCATATTTAAGTGATTTCATCGAAAAAAACTACTGCGCAATATAAAAACCAAGTGATAATGATTTAATAATGTTTTTTTCAAACACTGACGTTTATAGATGGTTTTAAAATTTTACTTAAAGGCTAGCGCACACCATTATCTATGCCTGTGCGATTTTTTTTCGATGCTACCAAAAAAAAAGTCCCAGACGTAAAAAGGCGAGTTTTCATCAAAGAAATTTATAAAATTATTGCATAATTTTACTATATATAGTTATATATGGTTAGTGAAGGAACCTGCTTAGGAAAGATATTCAATTTCGATTATGATCCAAATATATATAAAATATACCTATGATCTTATTTTAAAGGGATTTTTATCACATAATAATTATTGTCTTCCTAAGTCAGGTATGAAGGGGAACGGATCACACTAAAAGGTCACATTCATATTATTTAATGAACGATAAATCAGATCAAATAAATAGTTAGCACAAGGCTATACACGTATGGAGCCTTTTTACGAATTTTTGTTTTGAAATTTCCTCTGTCATTTATCATGATTTATTTATGCAAATAAATCATGATAAATGTTACATGCATAAACTGCCGTGTGTTTAAATAGGTCTCCCGACATACAAACATATAATTCGCTTATAATTTTTACTAAGTACAAAGGTTTATTATTGACAAACATTGAAAGCGTTTAAGTAATCATAAAAATATTTTATTGCTTGTAAAAGGCTGAAATATTATAATGTATCCATTTGCAATGTTTTTATAATAAATCTTGAGACAGGAGTGCTCAATATTTGAGAAAACAATTGAATTTTCATGGCGAGTTACTTCGGTGTAGACCTATTACTTTTGATCAGTAGACCATTAAATGTAAGTTGCTAAGTGTCATATAGAACTTTAATATAAAATGGTAACAAAAGAGCTGTCACTTATTCTCTATAATCAACCCATCCTGTCGTTCCCTCAATGCTGAAGATCGTGACCGCAGTAGGCTGAGTCTATGGAGTCTCTAAGCGCGCTCCATCTGGTTCTATCATCGGCGGCGTGAATTGCATCATGCTTGAGTTGCAAAGGTTTAGTGATTAGTTCACTCCATTAAGCCGATGGTCTCCCACGAGGGCACTTGCCCTCTTCTTTTCCCGTCAATATTTTTTTTTCTCTATAACACCGGTCAACACGATTTTTGAGTCTGGCTCCTGAATGTGAAATTTTGGTTTCTCCTACGTTACAAATAAATAAAAAATAACTGTTCCGATCAAAGTTTGCTGTTGTAGAAACTAGAGCAATTTTACTGAGTTTCAAAAAACACATACAAATTTTTATACTTTCTCTGTAATTTTATTTAAAATTACGATAAAAAAAGTTTTTATTGAACATCAAAGTCTTTTTATACAAGAATTATGACTAATAATAGCAAACAAATAGAAAATAACAAAAAATCATGGTCAAAAATGATTTTTTTTAATGGATCTTTTATGTTTGTGTGCGTATTAATCCCCAAATGTAATCTCCCATCATACTCTCGTTGTACTGCCCTTGGTAATGTCGTTCAAAGTCCATCAGATCTTGGTAAAACGTTCTCCCTGCTCCTCTGAATAGGCACCCATATTATCTTTAAATTTGTCCAGGTGAGCATGTAGCATATGGAGTTTATGGGACATTCTGCAGCCCATCAATTTAAAACTTTCAAAGCATAGTTTCAATGAACTCTTCATAATTGTCGACTCTGTGATTTCCAAAAAAACAATTGACTACTGCTTTCAGACGCTTCCAGGATTATTTTTCATGAGCAATAAGGAATTTTGTGAAATCATTGCTGCTCATTATTTGTTTTATTTGTGGTCCAACTCAAATACCAGTTTTAACTTTAGCTTCAGATAATTTGTAAAATATCTCTTTAAATATTCAATAGCTTCAGAATTATGATCTAGAGCTTACACAAATTGCTTCATTAGCCCTAACTTTATATGTAACGGTAGCATCAATATTTATTTAGGCTCTACTACTGGTTTCAATTTCACATTATATTTTCCAATTTGAAATTAACACAAGCACTGTGAGGCACCCATTTCTTATCTTGATTCAGTATTTTGAGGTTATAATAAGCGTCATAGGCTTCACAATGCTTCAAAATCGTTGCCAAAGCAAATTTTTTGCTTCTTACTTTAATAAATTCACCGCAAATAAAAGAGAATTAATCAACATCCTGTTTGTGCCATTTTCTAACTAAGTACGACATAAAAGTCGGTTGTTACAACTCAAATATGCTTTTTTTAAATAGTAATAGACTAGTAAACACTCACTACTGCCGTTCGGACATAATTCACAATTTGCAATTAAAATGATCAAAATGCTACCGCCTATTGCTCATGAGAATCAATTAAAATCTTCAAAACGTACTTATCAACATAAATCAGACAAAAGCAAACTTTAAGAGTTAAAAATGGATATCCGAGTGTTTTTCGATGTTTGGAATCAGAATTCAAGCATTAGAACAGAAACACAAAAAAAAAATTTTTTTTGTTGACTTGTGTAATAGATGTCGGTGAAGAACAATGACTAATTCTTCACGGTCGCCTTTCTTGACACAGGCAACTAGTAAAAGGGTGGTAGGTTAGCTAGGCTAGGGCTCATGTCCTCACCGGTGAGGACCGCGACGCGACGCGTTATCCTAGTATGTCCCCCTCCTAACCCGAGCTGGCTACTTTGTTTTACCTTATGTCTTGTATTCTTTAAGAATTTTATCCCTATTTAAAATTTCCATAATTATATAAGTAATTTTAAGTGTTATTTAGAAACAATAATTATTCTTATAAACTGTTTTGATGTATCATAAATGCAACTTTGTTCGCCCACGTGATAAATAAGGTATTTTATTTTACACTCGCCCTAGCTTCGGCTGCTGAAGCAGGTTGGCCTAATTGTGCCGACAGTCAAGGTATACTTTCATTCCTCGTCAGTTGACATTTATCTTGGGTTTCCCTTCAGTTAAATCCAGGTGCAGTGAAGTCACTTTGACGAGCCCTTAATAAAAAGATCTTTTACGCAAAGTGATTCAGAAAGTAACCTAACACACCACGTTTATATTTTCCATTGCAGTACAAGAGTCCTTTGGCAATTATCACGTTCGGAAACTGCACTAGCATCAGCGAACTACTAGTAATTCAGTATTTCGGGGGGCTGCTCAGAAACCCCTTACGCCTATGTCACTACAACACTGTGTTATTTTTGTATGTGTTCGTATCACCCGAAATTTAAAAAAATCTTAGTCATACCTTATTTTTCAGTGCGAGCAAGCAAGTTATCCACAACATCGCGTTTGAGAAAATAGAAATTGGCATACAGAATTCCATTCCACGCTAATTTTACGAAGGTTACGTAACACGGCCGTGTTATCAGTTAACACTATGAAAAAAAAAATTAGAGAATAAGAGATATACATAGAGACTATCATAGAGAATAAGACCCAACATAAGGTTACTGTTTCTAACCAACTACACCATACACAACATCGTTATATAATTAGGAAATTCAAACCTCCAATCTCTTTATAAAGTTATAATTACATTTAGATTCCAAGCGAAGTCACAAACGACGACTAGCGATGTGCGAAATAAAATATTCCTGCGAAATAAGCCGTAACGAGCCGTAACATTGTAATTTTGTGACAACCCTAATGTATTTGGAGAAAATTGTCTCTCAGACTCGTTTCAATTTATCTTGAACATTATTTCGTTACATGACCCCTGTTATTTTGATCTCTGAAGTTGTAAAGATTGTTTGCAATTTAGTTAATATTTATTGCTTTAGTAAGCACGGGCTTTGATGGTTTGCGATAAGCGAGTCGGAGTTGATCGAATCTGGACAATGTGCATTGTTATTGGAGTTTATTTATTTATTAGGTTTTCCAGCGGACTGAACACTACGATTATGAAAATTAAAATATAACTTATAGCTATAATGTAAGCCCAAGTTAGAAAAACTCAACACGTATATATTTTAATTTCAAAGTGAATTTTGAGTATGTGAAAGTTTAATTAAACATCCAGAATTTGAAATGAGACTCTTATGACTCTCATTGCCAGGTAAAGGCTTTCTTTTCTTAAAAAGATAGTGAACTAACACGATCAAAACCCTATCTCAATAAATAAAATCCTATAAAAGTACCAATCACACACTTAGAATTATGAATGCAAATAGACACTCAAACGTGTGGAATAAACGCGCGATTCAGCGAGAAGGTTCCAATTATCCAGTTTTCAACGATACTTTTAGCCAAACTCCATCATAAATCCAGCAATCCGTGCGCATACTGGCGGAACCCACTGTCAGAATAATTAACACAGGCTGTATTAAGATCGGTCCAATTACTAGCCGGCCAACTCGTCCATTCTCTAATATGTTGCCGTTGTATATTAAATGAGGGCTTTTAGCCAAATGAGTGACGGATTGTACGCCTTAATATGATTACTGTTTGTCGTTCAACTAATTGCGAGCGAGATGGTTGCGTTTGTTGGATTAATATATGTTATTTGTAGAATAATTTGCGAAATAATTTTAATTTTCACAGCTGGTATCAATTTAGGCTGTAATCTGTCTGTCTCAGTGTCTTTTCTTCAAGAATGAAATGTCATCTGCTAATGTACTTCTTTCACTTGCACTTTTCCACTTTAATCACGTTACAGCATACCGTTAAATTAATTTATCTTTGTCTTTACAATCGATACCTTACCTGTTACCTGACGTCAAACAACGACAACGCTTCATGGGATAGTCTAATCCTATACAAATCATGATAAACACAAAATATCATTGACCAATGTAGAGTTACCAACATAAAAAAGAAGGGATTACTTGAATCCTACCGTTAAACCTACCCGTTTTTTCCTAATGTTTCTCTGGGGGTTTGCATGATACGCGTACGTTTAGAAAGAAATTGTGTTGCGCAAAGGCGTGAGGGGGGGGGGGGGCGAGGATCCGCTATTTGATACCTAATTCGTCCCCACCCTACCACCGTCTGCAGCGATGCTCCTGCAAGAGTCTATAAAAACTATATTTGGAAAGAACTTACCGGGTGGCGGTATATGTGTTAACAGGAGCAGAGCGAGGTGCGCCGCGGCGCTGCGTGCGGGCAGCATGGCGCTCGCTAGCGGGGCCGGCCCCGCGCGCCCCCGCACCCGCTCCGCATTCCACTCTCCGCACGTGTCCGCACCCGTCCGCACGTCCGCACTATCCGCACAACACTCGCGCGCACTCGCTGATCACAGGGCGATGTCACACACACACGCGAACATTACAC
>NW_023595418.1:22026-23187 GCF_014839805.1 Manduca sexta | reverse complement strand
ATAAAAGGCTGTCCTTGATACCATTAAATCTTGAAATGTATCCATATTCCACAATATGCAAATAGCACACAATAATCATTAATTGTGAGCTTATTACCTATGACATAAGTGTAAGCGATTGATGTTGTCTACGCAAATTAATTCCAAAGAAAAAAAAGTAAAAAAAAAAAAACATTAAAATCTATCTATGTCTATAATATTTAATTATATTATCATGTCGGAGAAGTCATGTCGTGAGCTCTAACAAGGATTAAAGCGTCATCCAAAATCAGTTTTGGCGTTAAAATGATTTAGTCGAAGACTTGTCCGCTGAAATTTATGGTTCTACCATCAAAAATAGACGTCCAAATTACATTCGCCCGTACACACTACAATATACCAACACCTGAGAGGCCAACTTAACCTAGTCGCGTTAAGTTTACATTTTTTACTCACTCAAACAGTTTACACAGGTTATTACTGTACGGAATTATATTTTAGGGTGGTTTCTAATGGTTTTAGTGTATTTACGTCGCAATTAAGGAGTGAAACTTGACTCGTACAATTGGTAACGAGCAATTTAAAGTTGATATTTTAAATGTCAAAGATTATGTTGTTTTACATCTTTAGATTTATGATGTTTTATAACTAGGTTAGTTAGTTTTGGAGGAAATTGCGTTCCGCTTTTTATTAATTGTGTATTAAATTACACGAGGTTAAGTTTATTTTGGAGTTGAAGAGTCGTGCTGTTGCTAGTTTAATTGGTAACGATTAAGGTAAAGAGTAGAGACATATTATGTAGGTGTTTCATTGTAGACGTTGGAATTATACCTTCTTTGCTCCCAAGTCAAAAATGAATATGTAACAATTTAATTGAATTCAAGGTTTAATTTATAATGGGTAGAACATGCTCTATATTTTTTATCATTTCATTTTGATTAAAATCTAGGTACTAATCTATTACATGGATAAGCTAGAAGTACCTACATACATTATAGTACATACGTATGCAATTATCCAGTTTTTTCTCGCTAATTTTTCGATGAACAATACCTGATTGCAGCGCATATGCAATACAAAATGACATACGAGCAAATGAGTTACCTGATGATTTAATGCTATAATATAATTGCCAGTACGGTTTAGCATCTGAGATATTAAAAGAATACTCGTTGCATTGCC
>NW_023595418.1:0-21526 GCF_014839805.1 Manduca sexta | reverse complement strand
CATTCACAACCTTCACCGAACGAATGCAGTCGCGGTCAACTGTAATATTTATTATAAGGAAAATTTAGTTTCATGTCGGGGAAACCCTAAGTACTGTGGCATTAGTCTAGAGTCTTAATTTTGGAGACCTTTCCAGTCATTAAACAATTACCTTAAATTAACCCTATTATGGACGTATTCCGGAATGTTGGTACCGGCATGTTTTCTTAGGTTGGATAAAAATAATCATGAAGTTATTTTTGAATTTAAGTATTGAACGTTTTCTATAATTTTTTTAAAATTGGTTGTAATGTAGAGACTAACTTGTAGTGCGTTTAGATCTAGTAAATTACTTTAATGTACTAGATGAAGTCCTAAACTAGTCTATTTGTAATAAAATCATCGTAGAGTGTCTAGTAGAGCTTGTATAGTACAACCTTGAAACAGATTAGTGGCCGATAGAGTCATTTATGACGTTAAACGGTCTTCAATTAGTTGCTTGATAGTATTTCAGTTGTATGAGATTTGGTAGAATTTCATACTCGTCCATAATCGTTACTTATGCCAGTTAATTCATAATTCGAATGAGTCAATTTGTTAGGGAGTCCTTCGCGCCGTCGCGTCGTAACAAGAATACTTCTTTAAATTTACACAGTGATTCATAACTTTCGAATTTCCTTTACTGAAGGGCTGGCTGATTTTTAAAAATGTTTAAAAGATATCGCTTTAAAATATTTAAAAATACAATTGCAAAGGATAGCCCAATTAATATTTAAATATTTAAAAATAGAATCGCATAAGAAAGTAATTCGTTGTGACGCATAACAGATTTTTATTTTTAGAACATCTTTCTAAACAAAGAAAATAAAAATAAAAGCCACAAAGGAGCGGTGAATTAATTCATCATATTAATTACGTTGCTTAATCAACATTATTTAAATAAAACTCCTTTCTAAATTACACGCCTAACTTAAAATGCGTCTAGATTTTTCACCGACATACAACATCCGGCTTTTGCTTTTAGCATATCGCGTATAATGGCTAATAATAATTATGGCATCGATCAGGCAATCTCTCTCACTTTCACATGAGATTTTTGGCAGTTGCGACTTTCACTCGCTCGCGTGTGGTGCGCGACATGAGAGGCAGCGGGCTGTCTATGTACCGTTGGCAAAATTACAAGGTCCTTTGTTCATTTTTACAATATTATTTTGCGATACCGAGATTGTGAAAGGCGATAATTCATGGTTCACCCTTTGTTTATTTTTCGATTATTGAGTATAAGTGAAAAAAATACATAGTCTTGTATATACATAATTCAATTTGCACATCAAACATAACATAAAACCTTGTAATATTGAGCCAGCGATATGTTATCCACCATTGGTTTATGATAGAAACCTTTTATCTTTATTTACGGAATTATGCTATGGCACATATATGCAAATTACATTCGATAATAACTGACTTACAGGTAGGGTAGGTAATCTCCTTATATTTTTTATTATAGTGAATAAATACATGAATGTAATATTTTAAAACAGTAAGTTTTGTGATGATACCGCAGTTGAACACTCATAAATTAAGGTACAGACGGCGTACAGAACGAATTTTCTCTATGGTTACATAATTAACTTGTGTTTCATTCATTAATTCATTGCAAGTTTTGTCTTACATGCATTTGTACATTCATAATAAATCTTTGCTCAAATGCTACTTTAAATCAATCCATATAGAGCTGCTTTCGTTTTTCAACTTTATTCCAGTTTAATATTTTGAGTCTGTACCTTAAGTCTTATTTTCACTGTCTTAACGCTCATATTTGAACCCTATTAAAATCCATAATTTATAATCTAAATTAGTTTATATTTTGTATTTACAGGTGTTTCATTTTATAAAGCGGAGACATCAACATAAATGACATTGAAATTATACAATTTACTTATTACAATTAACTAATTCATTCACAAACACACATTCACATAAACACACATTCTTGCTAGTTTGCAGACTAATATTATTGTTAGTTCTTAATAGATATCACTACATTGCCTATTTTTTGTTACTAACCAGCAATATTAAAAAAAAAACATGGAATATATTATAGTTGCTGGATATTACAAAACTAATATCAGAATCCCTTACAATGCCATACAAGGATTTGTAATTAAACATTTTCAGCAATGTAAGCACTTACTGTGTATTCGAAGCATCAGACAATTGACTCGCTTATTATTAATCAGCCAGAAAGCTGCCACTTGATCTGTTTGCCAAATCGCTCCCGCCACATCTCGTGGCTCGCGCGGGATCCTCCAAAAGCGCTTGTGTGTGTGAGCGGCTGCGTAACGTTGCGTAAGGCGTCGCCTACAGCGTTTGTGATTAATATTGTACTGTGCGGAGATTTCTTTTTTGGCTACTCGCGTTCTGTGTTTGGCTGGGTTTCTTGCCCTTCTCGCTGTTTGTTTTATAATGTTAATGGTGTTTTTTAAAACGCGTCGTTTTGCGTTTTGGTTGAGTTTCGATTATTCACGTTAATGACTTGTGGATACATGGCAGTCGAGGCAATATTTTTTTAAAGTAAGGTTTGAATTTATATTCAGACTACATGGTTTTAATTAAAATGGAACATAAATCCCAGTGCGATATAATATTAACATTTATTATAACAATTTCTAGGGATACATTTTTGTAAATAAATACTAACATTCAAATCTATATCCTACTAACCTTGAATAATCAAACGAAATCCATGTAAGTGATATGTAAATTAACAACTACAGGTGACCATAATAAGAGCGATTTTAGCCTCTATTGTAATCTACTTAGGGGTTAAAAGTACTACTCACTAAACCAAAAGAGTACAATATATTATACCCATAGGCCACAAAATATTGCTGGGAATTGAACCCAGAAACGGAGGCTTTTTACATACAAATAAATATGTTAAGTCCAGTATTCAAGTTTACCTTGAACAAACCGACAACATTACTTCACTACTCACACTGCGGGACATTGTAACAATTTTATATGTTTATCATTAAAATTAGGCATCGACCTAAATTGAGTTTGTTGACTTTATTTTTAGGTTATCTAACAGACGCCGCTATCATGTTGTGAAAATAAAGAAATTTGCTTTATCTTTGTACTACGACGCATTAAATATATCAAAATTAGGCAGAAATATAGACATAGTATATACATAATCACGTTTGTTGGTGGTAGGATATATTTATATCTTCCCAGATAGCGACCGTTCAGGTGTTAAAACCATAGTGGTCCACGTAAATGTGTCGCGTTTCGGGATCAGCTTGTGTATGTGGTTCCAACAGGCCGGCATAATTGTGTCGACTGTCAAGGGATAATCATTTCTCGTCAGTCGACTTTCTATTGAACCCCACTCCACTTACCATCAGGTGCGTTGGGGTCAAATTTCCGTGCACATTTAAAAAAAAAACATTTTATTCAAAAGCTTTAAATGATTGCTTATTACATACAACAATTAATTTTGAAAATATTAAACACTTGCTTTTGATATGATAGATATTCCCGAACACGCAGGAATAATGTAGCTTCCTATCAGTGAAAGAATTTTCCAAATACGTTCAGAAATTCCAGAGGTCAGCCCCAACTCAAAACATTTCGCCTTTGTCATGTTAGAAAAAAAAATCTTTACTAAAGATTATAAATAATATTACGTAAACACTAATACAAATACTATACGCATACGTACAACAAAAAGTTGCGCATACGCATTTGTCATCGTAATCTTGTCCATTCCATTCGCACATCGGTGTTAATAAGACGGGCAGTTAATTCGCCCCAGTTACGTAATGGATGTGTCGGCATGCACATGCAGTCGGTTAATGTTTTCGCCGAATTTTCGCGCTTTCGGCTTCGCATCTGTCTTAAGATGTCATTAAACGAAACATGCGCTTCCTGTTTTATTACAGTTATTGTTTATTTGGTTTAATCTCTTGGATAATTAAAGAAAAATGTATTTTGCCTCTTTATTGTGTATTATGGTAACATATATTGCAAATATTTTTTTTCGAAGAAGAGAAGAAATCACAAGTTTCATCACTCCAATTAGATTCATAATCTTTTAAATACATGTTTATATTTCGCTATTCTTACATGATCACCCACATGGAACGTAGGTAACATAGTTTAAAAAGTTTTTTTCAGATTTTTCATACAAATATTCCAAACTGTTATATTTTTTCGATAGCTATCAGTTTCGAATTGTGGTTTGAAGAAATCCAAATTAGTCATTCGGCTCTCGACTCAAAGCACAAATCATTATAAGTTTCGTTTTTATTTAACAAAACAAACAAGTTTCAATTTAAATTATCAATTGTGTTCGCTTGTTGCCCAAGACAGAAAACTTGTGAAACACTGCATAATATTGTATTTAATTAACTATCACCGGCTAATTTGCTTGAATATAATAAACATCTGAAATTATTCTCTCGATGGAACTTAATTGATGCTAAAAGTATACAAATTGTATTTAATATGGTACAATTAATAAATTAATATTAATGTCCGTTTAATTGCACGTAAATGCATTCGAGATGCTATAGTTTGCAAATAATAATTTAGAATATAGTTCGCAAATATCAGGCTATGGATTGTTAATAGCTTTACTGATTATAGATTAGTATTTCTCAAAAAGAAAGGCACTGATGAATATTTTTATTTAGAAATACACCATTATGAGGACAATAAAACGTATGTGGGACAACAAAGGTAGAACCGCTGCACACTGCACACAGCCCGCACGGCGCACAGTTCCATACAGCATAGCAACAAAGTACCCACAGCAACATCAAAGTGAATGACATAATAGACTGGCGCATACATATCTACACCATAGACAACCGCTGCCATGCTCGCATACCCACATAGCGAAGAAAAGTAGTGTTTTAGGATACCTCGGTGGGCACGCGGGATCGATTCCGAGCCTGCGCAGTGCGCGCTGCCACTTCCGACCCCACCCCGCGCGCGCCGAGCCCCCACCCCCATGAAACTGAAGCTGAAACCGATGCAACTGCACTCCAGTGCATGCGAGAACGCGACATAGAGAATTCTAAAAATACGACGCAATAACTCATACCGCTTAGAGAAACGCACCCGAGTTGCGTATACCGAATTCGACAATTTCCAATTATGATAATGCGTGCCGCGTTCGCGTTCTTGTGTTCTAATTCGCATCTGTAACCGTGCGGTCGGCGAGGGCGACGTGTGGCATAATCGGCGCGTGAACGAACCCATGAAGAGGAAAAACGGATTTACGGAACATTTTACAACAATCACATACAGTACAGATTGATGACGGACCATTTTGTATGAAATATAACCAGACAATATTCAGAATATATCACATTATACCGAAATTTATACGCAATATAATCACAGAGGAATAGTTAAAAATAATTCACAAATAGCAACCCACGATGTACTACTTCCCGAACAAAACCCAACCTTACGAAACGAAATCTTAGACTGATATTTAACAGTACGTAGGAGAATATAGCGTATTTACATTAGTTGAACATTTGAGAAAGTTTATATTATGTAGATGAATATTTATAACAAATGCAATATTATTGAATAATAATTATTACAAAATTATAACCGGGGATCAGTGCGTAGCCTTAAGACTTTTTTACGAACGAACAATTTTGACACTTGTGCATATAGCAGATTAACGAAGATGGATGTGCGAGTGCGTGCGTGTTCAAACCGGCGAATGTAATGGTCCAGCGAGAGTGAGAGTTGGTCCCGGGCGGGTCCAACATGCTGAACATGTTCGATATGTGGAACTCGGTGAGCACCAAGCTGGAAGCGCAGAGCAACGTGCAGCAGAGCCAACAGCCGCACACTTCAGGTGGGAGCATTAAAGGTAATTTCATGATTGATCACCGCACAAGGCAGCGGGGAATGAGAACAGGGGGAGTAGTAGGGACGCGGGAATGTGGGTAGGATGGGGGGGGGGACGAGGGCCACTCGACCACTCATCAAAACCATGTATTTATAGCATCATTAATTATCTCTTTAAAAAATCTAAATTATTATTAGACTTGACAAAACTCGAAATTGGCACCAATCAGTCATCCAAATAACTTTCTCCATTAACATATAAAAGATTTTTTGCCATACAGAGCTATTACAACCTAATAGAACTGATCCAAATATACGAAAGCTAAATACTCTCACCAAATATGAACCGCAGCGAACGATATCAAAAGCTCATGTTTGTAGAGTAACTGAAAATGTCAATAACTTTATTTCATATTTATTAATTAACGAATTAACGTTGGTCCCACGGATTTCACATTTTTATCTCTTTCTAACATTTAAATTACAATATAAAAGAATATATTACGAATGAAGTTATGCATTTTCATCTCCCTTTTGAAATTTTCATAATGACCATATATGTTAAACCAGAGATCTATTTATTCACCATCCGTGTTTTATCATAAAAGTGCTAGATATATCAAGCACATCACCAAAAAATAAATAGCATTAAAGTAATCTGCCTACTACACCGTTTCGTACTAGGACCGTGCTAGGAACGTATCAGGCAAGGAATGTTCTTTGTATTGAAAAGTATGAGATAATGGCGGTCAAATGTCGTTCCAGCAACATCTAGTATAGTCTACTTTTCGATACAAAGAATATTTTTTTGTCCGACACGTTCCTGGCTCGGTTATAATATGAAACGGTGCTCTGGTCAGACTCCTTGAATCATATTTTTCATTTCAAAAACCTTAAAAATATACGATACCATAGTGTTGAAATCTTCCTTATGCCACGATAAACTTTTAATACTATAAATCAGGCTGCTTTATCAAGTTAAAGTTTGGCCACATAATGTTCTAGTAAAGGAGTGCTCGCACTTGGAAATGACCCCTTGGTGAAACCATAGTGATTCAAAGCAGTGAGTCACGTTTCGAGGTTAGTGTGTATTCTAATCGATATCATTCGATATACTTTATCGATTTAAAAATCTGTATTTTATTTCGAGCTAAGCTTAAAATAATACATAATAAAAGCTGGGTTGTGTTATGTGTAGTAAGTTTTGCGTATTCACGAATAGCGTAACACCAAACTCATGAACCGATGTAATGATATTTTTAACATGGCATTTTCGTACGCAGTATTGTAGGAAGCCTAAAGTAAACCTGTTTTCCAAATTCTATAAAGAAAGATTGAAAAACACAACTATCGGTTTTTGAAGATAATAATTTCCATCGGTGGAGCAATTTACTGAAATATAATTTAGACCCTACTTCTTAGTCTTAAGAGTTACCTTACCTCGAAATATATATAGGCCAAATCGATCTATCCCTACGTGAATTTTTGATGTATTCGTTTATAATACAGTTTTTTTATTAATCGTTATTTTACTACTGCTATAATTCAATTTAACTTGTAGTAGGTCGTGTTTGATTCTTGTATTTCTACCAGTATTTTTACTATTTTGTCTCTACCAACATTTAAATATTATTTTAAATACATTTTATATTTTCAACACACTAAAAGTGAAAGTAAGTCAGAGACTAAGAGCATTTTATTTGAATTTTCGCATATTGATGGTTATATTAATGTAAATAGAATTTAAAAGCATTCGTTCTAATATGCATTCTAAAACCATCGCATAATGAACACAAAAATAAAGATTAAAAAGCAATTAATTACACTTTAGAAAGTAAATAATGTATTGTAAATTTGATAGTGCCTAGAAACGACATTATGAGTTTATTCTGAATTCCAAGAATTAATAAAAAAATAAAATATTTTTATTTTTAGTATCCACTCATACATAATGGTCATATTCAAATACTAATAAGACGCGTGTAAGATTGCGCTCATCGCATCATACAATAGTACAGCTTGTCTACATACACACAAAAACCAATCCTAGGCTCATTATCAAATTACCAACAATCTACAAAATATTTCCTAACATATATATCAAAGGTAGCATCTCTCTTCAAAAGCACTGCTTAGATGAAGTGACAAACAAAGAAACTGTCCAGAAATGTTTCGGTATAATATTGCAAACAGTCTTATTTCCAATCCGTTTTAAAAATAATTTATATGGGTTTTGTTCCAGGACGATATAGGACATTCTTAAATTGTATTTCGTAAAGCACGTAAAGCCGTCGGTCCTGCTTCTCTCATGTCTATCTCTCTTTGTTCATGTTAGATGGCCGTCTCACTAGACTATGAGAGTGAAGGAACAGAGAGTGCACCTGTGTATTGCGCACATACTTGTGCATAATAATGTCTTCGAAATATGGCCGAAATTCTGTTAGGGAGGAATAGTAGTCAGCATCATTTCATAAATACGTCCAATAGCTTTTAAATGTTCAAAAACGTGTAATATTGGGGTAATGTAAAATAATCCATAAAATTAGCTTATCACAAACAGATCTCGGCGCTAAATTGCGAGATGAGAAAAATAACGCGGAAATAAAATTATTGCGTGAGCGCATATAATAAAAATATTGTTAAAAATTCGTAGAAAGTGAGCACATCTTTTCCGGTGTATTAATATATACATAATTGTTTCTCATTCCGTTTCGACGTTACGCAATCGAAAGTTGCGCGATGAAAGTGGCCAATTAAAATTCGGTAACAGTCTCTCTTGTTAAGCTATCGCGTTTACAATAAGGACGTAGATTTTATATGAGACTTTACTTTTTAATTTGTTCTTACAGATCATGTAACCTTTTTTAAAAAAAGTTTAATTATAAGTGCAACAGTATTTATTGATATTTATGTTATTTAAATGTGCAGAGAATTATTCCTTTTATTGAAAAACGGAAAGATATCTTTTTACTAATTTCCATAATTACGTAATATAATGAGATACAGTGATGTTTCAGATTTATATAACAAGAAAGTGTACTTGTGCAAACAATTTGAGTTGAACTTTGGAAGTAAAAGTATAATAAAATGTCAATTTTCAATAATGGCGCCGAAATTCAAAAAACATTTCCAGCCAGTGCGATTTTTTAATTGACATTTCGTACTCTCACGCAACGAAAGCGTTTTTATTATGCCGAATTATAAAGGACATAATGCCATTTCGCATGCCGCCATTAAGAAAGCTACGGTACAAAGTCTGGTTTCTTTTTTAAACACGTTCGCGTTGCGTAACAACACGTAGTGGTAAACAGCGACCAGTTTCCATAGTTCTTTATCAACAGTTTTTATTATTTGGTTGAATGGAACGGGGCCGGTTTCGCGCCCTTTTTATTGGTATTAAAAAAGTGGAGCGAGTGGTGATTCTAGCGGCAATTTTACAACCCGTTATGTTATTTAAAGAGCAAATTCTTGGGAATGATTATATCAAACTAAATATAGCTCTTAAAACCTGATGATTAGTGACAAAAATCCATTGACGTATTTTAGATATTGTTGATCTAAATAGTACACATGAAACAAACAAAATTCCTTGTAATAGGAAAATTTTCGTTTGCGAATTTAAAATTCTAATTACGTCGTTACCTACGCAAAATATTGCCGATCAGACAATATTAGTAATTAGTGACATATAAATAACAATAAATCATCAGTAATTCGATATCTATTGCATTTTAAGCAAAAAATAGGTGTACACGACAGTCACTTATCTAAGCATATCTATGTGCTGCGAAATGTTTTCGCTGCAAAGCTGTTAAGTGCAGCAGTTGTTAAATTGCGCTCATTTCGAGTTTGTAAAAGGTTTGTACTCAACTTTGTACGCGAGTATGGTTAAACTTAAAATTCTTTGTCGTTTTGAATTCGTTAAGCACAAAAATAGCTGTTTTTAAGTATGGATATAAGTGAAATTGTTCTTTTTTTCTATTTCGATTACTATTAATAATCTATTTGATAATTTACTCAAAATGGTTTGAAGCATAATTGCATATATAACTTGTGACGATATCTAGAATTTGAATGTCCAAGACTTAATTTTGCCATAAGAATATTACTATAATCAATTCATACATTTATTTTACAAATCAATTTGATTAATTTCAATGTAATTTTTCATAATTAATGACCGTAGTAACATATGAAATGTACCAGGATAACATAAGCGTATGACAGCTTGCCGTTAGTACTAAGTGTGCAAGAAAAAGTTGCCTGGCCAAGACCCATATAGCGCTCGTCGACGCGTGGCGACTCACTCGTCTTGGTACTTTGGCATCACGACATCGCGTCGTAATCATTAGGATTCCGAATGTGAACTGTAAAAATTGATTTTTATTTTTAAGACTCATAATTTCATGTAATCCTAGTAAATGATTATCTATATATTGTATTTGTTGCAATTTGAAATTAGTATCAATAAGGTAAGGTTCCACCTGTTGAAAGCAAATAAGTGAATTTATTGGTTTAAGTGCATTGAATCCTTAATATAGGTCGATCTGGCGAACGTTTGACCCACATTTCGCTACGAACTTAGTTCGATGAACTAAGCAATTTTATAACATTATGAAGTTTCTCTTTCTTCTATAAATACTAAAGTTTGGATGTTTATTATTCTATCACACTTTAATGGTCGTACGATTTGAAATTGGTGCATAGAGGACATCCTTTATTACCATGGAGAGTCTACTGTCGGGTTTTCGTGAATGTAATAGAGCGGTTTCATTAAATTGCAGTCGATAATTGCATATTTACTTTGTTAATTGGCCAGTTTATGTCGATCACCACTAATTTGAAAGTTAATCACCGCATTAAAAGATAGATTATTATAATATATTTCAGACCAGATAAGTTTATTATATGAGAACCATAAACTTAGAAAAAGTCTGTACAATATTATATAGTTTATACTATAAAAAATAGATACAACTGCCGTCGGCCAGTCGATTTGTCTCTTACAAAGTGTAAAATTATTTGAAGCTTTTACTAAATCTATATCGACCTAAATAAATTAAACTGCGATATATACATTTTTATATATTAGATTTGGTATACTGCAACAATCCGACATCAGTTAACACCATTATCCATACAATCCTCACAGTTAAAGTATCAAAACCCTTCACCCGCAGTACGAGCGGCGTAATATATGCGTATGCGTGGTACATGCTCAGGTACGCTAGTTGGTAGCTAGTGTGATATGATAATGCGGCGTGCTGTGTGCGTGTCCGTGCTGCGTTTATACTGAGTAGTACTGATAGTTTAGCTAGGTTTAGGTCTTGAAGGCCAACGTGATTCGATATTCAAAAATATTCCATATTTAAAATTGTTTAGAACGATTCGAAATCGATTCGAAAATTTAAAATAATTAATTAATTTATATTATAATCAATTAAGGACTTTTTCTTTTCGTAGGTAAGCAAGTGTAATACATTTATGTTGCTGTTTTAAGTTTCATGTAATAAAGGTATTTAAAATACAATTTCAAACTAAGATCATAAGATATACTAAAAACCGTTTAGAAAGGTTAACTAATTGCGACAAAAACTCTACTAGTTAAAGCCTTCGCCTAATTGTTTTATGCATAGATTTGTTATAAGCTCAGATAATGCGAGAGTATAGGTTACTTATCTGTTAACCGGGTGTAATATCGTAATACAGACACCTTTCAATTTGTAAACATGCCGATATATTACATTTAATATCACTTACAGTGTTACTGTGTTAACGCTGTGTAATTGCCTCTCACTTTGTTAATAGAAAGTTTGTATGAACTTTTAATGGACTATTTTTTTAATGTCATATTAATTTAATAACGGTTGGTAGAAATGCGCGCGCGATAGATCAGTTAGGAATATGCTGCAGTACAATATTTTCAATTGTAAACCGTTAAGTTTACTCTATTTTAATCTATAATGGGTTCCTTTATGCGTAGAGCTTAAGCTTCGAAACAAGTTTCGGGTTCGAATCTAAATTATTACAAGTTATTTTTCTCTTGAGTTTTTACTGACGTTTTCTCGTAGTTAATATATGATACATGATAAGTTATCTCTAAGTACATCCAACTATATTTGGCAATAGATTGCATCAAGTCTAACTTAGGAAATTTCTCGACAGTCTAGACATGCACTTGAGCTAGTAGCTGCGCAGTCGCCGCACGTCGCTTGGCGCGTGCGTGCGTGCGTGTGTGCGTGTCCGCACGCGGCGCCGTGCGTGCCGTGACGTCATCGAGTCACCGGGGGTGGTGGAAATTGGCTTATTATCATAGGTTTTAGATGACATTGGCTCTAAAACTGACGATTTGGGTTCTGAAGAGTATTTCACAGTTATAGTAATACAATGGTTCTTCTTCGTCACATTTACATCTTCCAACAACTCTTTATCCGCTTTAATATAGGGTTGGAGCAATACACCATTTCAACTACATTGCTAAAACAAGGTTCAGTTCAGTTTTGAAGTCCGGTGTCATTAGGCTTCATTCCGTATATATCACACATCAAGTGTATTTTTTATAACTTATTTGGTGTCCAACACGATCGTATCCAAGGCTTGTCCCAGGTCAGGCACTAGACCAAAGCTATTTTGTATATTTTTATCACTAGACCAAATTCAAAGCTATTGCTATTCATCCATTACATTAAAGATTTAGCTATTTTTCATGTCTCGTCTAAAAGAGAACAGTATCCCCTTACTGTTCTAGACATAATCCTCATCTAATTTTGACCTTCATTACGTAAATCCATTAAATGCAATTAATGTGTCAATAAGGAAAATTAATTACAGGGCATTGGGTAAAGGTCATGATTGTTACGTGTATTATGGGAAGTTTATTGTACTTGCTTGCAGTTTGACACGTGCGATCTTTTAGGGAATAAACGTAATCAAATCATGATAATAGAGCTTTAGTATTTGTTCAATCAGGACTTCGGTGTGTATCACTACATAGTATAAAACAAAGTCGCTTTCTCTGTCCCTATGTGTGCTTAAATCTTTAAAACTACGCAACGGATTTTGATGCGGTTTTTTTTTAATAGATAGTGTTTCAAGAGGAAGGTTTATATGTATAATAATAACATCAATTAAATAGTCAGCATTGCACCCGTGCGAAGCCGGGGCGGGTCGCTAGTAATAAATATAACATCTATTTTCTGATGGCATCTATTGGTAACGGAAGTGGGGTCCAATAGAATGTTGACGAGAGATCATTACCTCTCAACAGTCGTCATAATTATGCCGGCCTTTTAGAATGGGATATACACAGTCTGATTCTAGAACGCGACACTTACGTCACAATGGCGGGTTTTAAACCTTGTGTACGGTGCTACTCGGCCGGATATACAATATATCCTACCACCAGCAAAACTGTAAATTTCTTTGCGTAAAATGCTTGTCAAAAGGAACCTCCTTTTGCGAACTCGGTGAAAATAATGACAAAACACCACCGACTAACAATAACAGAACAAATAATGCATAGATAGGATTCTAAACATGCAATATCTGCAGTCACAAAGTCCATATTTAGGCATTAAATCAACGATATCGCTAAAACTAGGCTGTCCAGTGATAACTGCATTATATATTGTTGCGTTTTGACTGTTTGTTTATCGCCATTTTAAATTGAGCTCTATGTCAGCGATTTTTATTAGAGAGGGTATGTAATGTGTATATAGATAGGTTTCTTTAAGATAATACCTCTGCGTAATATAGACGACTATGTAAGATTATGAGCTTTATGTAAATCTATATAATCAGCTCTGTATTATATACTGTTCCACTGTGTGCACGGGCCTCTACTGCTGAGAAGGATTGGGCCTTAGTCCATCACGCTGGCCTAGTGCAGATGGGTAGACTTCACACACCCTCAAAATTCCTATAGAGAACTTCTCAGGTATGCGGGTTTCCTCACGATGTTTTCCTTCACCGTTAAAACAGGCGATAATTCACAAATAATACACACATAATTTTTAGAAACGTCAGAGGTGTGTGCCCTTGGGTTTTGAACCTGTGGACATTCGTCTCGGCAGTCCATTCCACAACCAACTAGGCTATCGCCGTTTTATCTATAAAAAATACAGTGATTGTGTGTATTTTTTTTCGTTCATACAATCACAGTGATTACTCAAACACAACATATTTAATAGTACATAAACGTACAATACAGTATTGTTTTACGTAATTAATCTAATAGACAAAATAGTTTAAATCTTCTGTTAAAATAACAACTAATCGTTTTATTCTGTATCACATAATAAAACATTTATGTGAACTCTTGAATCATAGTGATAAAGTGTTTAATAGAGAATATTGGTGTCTCGACTGACGCCTACCTTAGAGATCGTGCTAAGTGAGGTACTGCCTACGTGTGAGTACTCGTATTGAGTTTGGTAAGATACCATCCATTAAACACTGTTGCCATGCAGCTGTATGGAAGTATTGTGATCGGATTTGAAGGATATTGTAGTATTAATCTTAATTATTACTGACTGTTGGGCGTGTTACGATTGTAGTGGTCTCGGGTTCGATCTCTGGGTTGGGTAAAGTTTTTCTTTTCAATATAATACCCAAGTCCGTGACCAATCTGGCGATAGTCTCGCCTCTCATGTCATTAAACGGAATACTCATGGCGCAATGTGGGTGACACCAGCTGCGCCTCTGCCTACCCCTTCGGGGATAAAGGTGTGAGCTTGTATTCATATTGATAGCCTAGTTAGGAATGGAAGGGGTTGCTGAGACGAAGTTATGTAGGTTCAAAACCTAAGGCACATAACTCTTCGAGTGTATTGTTTAATTTGTTTGCTTCAACGATGAAGGAAAACAACCGGCACCCTCTTTGGAATAGAGGAGGCTCGGGTTCAGTGGTGGGTAGTAGTTTAAATTGGTTGCTATTATGCTGTGTTCAACTGAATTGAACTGCAATCCATTCAAAATAACTTTAGTATGGTCAATACTGACAGTTTATGGTTGTGTACGGAGTGGCGCTCATGATATAAGAACTCGCGTCTAAGTGTTAACCTGGATTTGAATAAAAAATATTAGTTAAATAAGTAAAATTATTTGTTGTTCAATTGAATAAATAGGTTATAACAGTGACGTTTTGGTTGCCATTTAAGTTCAAATTTTGAACAAATAGTTTATATGGTCATTCGTGTCCATAGAATATACGTTAATGCAACAGTCAGATGTCAAAAACACGGACCAACAGACATTCTTGGTGATCTCTGCCGATGGGTCACGATTTAAAGATCTGATATAGGACGAAACATATACGCTGAGAAGTTTTACTAAAACTGGAAGCTGAATCAAGCTTGTAATTCTTGAGTCTTTATTTACTAAGCATAATTTGTCCGAATTTGTCTCATTACGCCACCAGACATAATTAAATTTTCGCCGAACAATCGTCCAAGGACCGATAATGACCCGGTTTCGGTTATCAAACGCGAAAAAAATCTACGCGCCGAATAAAATAACTATTACCTTGAAGGGATGTTGCGAAAATGTAAAAGCGACGCCGATTCTGTTTCGACACTCGGCGGAAGGTTGAATTTCTCTTTGGCAGTGACAACTAATTGTTTTCTGTTGTTAAGACTTAATTCTTAAGATAATTATATAGGCAGTAGTGTAGGGAAATTTTCTGAGAGGGACCCCCACAATATATAAGTACTATGCATGAATACGATCTTTAAATCGTTTGTATAATTAGATTCTACTAATATTATAAATGCGAAATGTTGTAAGGATGGATGTATGTATGTATGTTTGTTCCTCTTTCAATAAAAAACTACTGAACGGATTTGGATAAAACTTTACTGTAATATCGGTTATACATCAGAATAACATATAGACTATTTATAATGACTTTGCATAATTTGTTCATAATATACATGTCAAGTAAGTCGGAAAAAAAAACCGGAAAACTCCTTCACGCGGGCGAAGCCGCGAGCAAAAGCTAGTTCTATATAAAGGGAAGCCGGCAGGAATTATGTTATATGGACCCATCGCCACTGGTAGGCAGGTGTTTGAGGTTTGCCAACTTGTAACAGACCGGCTTGGTAGACAAGCCTAAAGTTAGACTGCAATATATTAGCATAGGGGACAAAACTTAACCACTCAGTATTATAGGCAGCTATATATTTATATAGTATGGTGTATTAGGTATTTGAAGTGTACTAATATGCAATATACCGTTATGAAATGAAGCTCTCTATAGTAGAGGAAGACATATTAAGAATTTAAAGGATATAATTTAAATGCGTCTAAACTCTATCCACCTGTAGTAGGTCAGCATGGTTGGCTTAAACCTAAAATCGCAATGGTAGGGAAGGCCTATGTACAGCAAAGTATGTATATACAAGTCTATTATGATAGGATATGATTTAAAATAGGTGGTGCTCATGACTTCACTTGCGTAAAACCTTTCTTGCTATTAAACTCACTATAACACTGTAGTGATTCATCACATTATCTGAACGACACCAGCGCCATCTATTTTAAAAATCAGACTAAAATTCCATTATTTCTTATGGGAGCAAATTACCGGGGGAAAAATAAGCCTCTGGTTTCTACTACATGGTTTACCCATGTGCCAAATTTCCACCAAATCCGTTGAACTGTGGGTTTACTAACAAACATCCAAATATTTTCTAAAACGTTCATATTAATAATATTAGTAAGAGAAAGAGGTAAGAGAAGATAAGGTCTGTGTTTTCATTCTTGATCATGTCTTTGGTGACGCCATTGTATTTATGTATTTCTGATCCACTAATGTGTACTCGAGTTTATAGCTACCATTAGATGTAGTGTCATCAGGACCAGGATCAGAATCAGGACAATTAAGAGACTATGATAAATATGTGGTCGTGATGCTATTCTAGAGATATACATTTTAATCTACTTACATCAGTAACCCTGAGTAACTCCAATCCTACAGTTAAACTTCAAAAACAGTGAATTGTCCATCGAATTTATGACCTCTAGTTTCTCAGCTACTTGTTACAGAGGTCAATGCTGTTAATATTAAAAATATTCTAGAAAGTTCTTATGCCTTTGTTTATCTCTGTTATGGCGACAAAAAATTGCCGTTTGAGGCTATTTTATTATTTGCAAATAATTTTCTGGGTCAATGTACTGGTAAGGGTCATGTTTGATGCAAAATTAATCCAGTCGTGGACTTATTAGTGCCGTTTTATTAATATAGCAGATTTGGCTGTGTAATTTATGCTACCTTTGCCTATATTTTTAGAAATAAATAAAAATAAGATTCAGCGTTACCTAAAGAACATTGTTCGAAATTTAAACCTCCGCTTATGTAAGGTATACGGTTGTTTTTTAATGGAAAACATTTGTGTTTAATTTCCCGAGCAAGGTTTGATAACGTGTAACTGAAGAATGAAGATTCATTTTACTAACCAAGTGTCAACGCAATTGCTATTTCTTCCCATACTTTAAATGGCATGTGATACTAAACACATTCGTCATTTTTACTGCACACTCCGAACAAAAGCCGTCAAATAGTAAAACAGCGAAAATGTCATCTATTTTAGCACACTACTGCATTTTGACAAATTAATCAAGATCCTTAAATGTAAGAATTGTTTTCCTAGACAGGGCTCTCCCGAAATTTGACGCGCTACGATTTTAATTACAAGATATCTTGTCGTCGCGCTCGTCGGGTGCACATTGGCGGTTTTGTCCGCGCATTCATAGATAGACCGGCCTTGCGTGGCTGTTCAACTCTGTGACACACTTTTGAGTTGGCTTGACGCCGTCGTCGCTGACGAGCTGAAAACAACCCTAATTCTCAGGTAATAAGCATAAAAATTGTATGTACTTTATGACGTGTACAGTTTTAATTGAGACAACGCACCGGGCGTCCGTCCTATCGCGAAATTTCGAAATTTGAATTTTCGAATTTGGGGATTTTTTTATTGTATGTTCGCGCGAACGTTATGACTTTGTTCTTTTTTATATTTTTATAATGCCAACTGTATTTTAACCTATTTATTTAAATGTATTTACCAATTTCTTTAAGCTTTGATTTTTAGGGCTTTGTATCATATTTCAATTAATACTATATTTAATATAGAAATTTGTAATATAGACCGATTGTAATATATTTTAATTCCGTGATTTTAGTATTAGCTAATATCTCACATAATGCTTGTATTTAGATAAGTTATTCAGAAGTTTTCCAAAATACAGACCTCTAAAACTTACGAAGCCGTTAGTGACATCTAACAAACTAAGAGTCTAATAACAAAATACAAATCTAATCAACAATTGTCTATACAAATTGTTTTCTATCGCAGACCTTTTATAGCGTTGCGCGAACCATAGACACCTGTATAGAACATAAACCTTTGTGCCACTCGACTCTATAAATGTCATTGGTATATTGTCGTGCCTATTGCAACGTTCCCTTTGATTCTAAGTGTTTTTATCTAACCTGATATAATAGATAACCCTTCTAACGTAACATTTTGTGGTATCATTACATACTTCAACGTTCTCTAGCTGATAGTCAATCTGATACTAATTTTAATGTACCTACCTACTAATTAATATAAGATCGTTATAATAACTTAACCTACCATGATCAAAATTTTAAAAATGGAATCATTGAAACAATCTTTTTTAAAAATGATTTATGCCAGTAATAAAATTTCAAGAACAAGTCACAGATTAATTGTACTAAATTAATCTCCATCAATTAAATCATTCATTCATTCCGTGCCACTAGTGTCAGAGTTTCAACTGAGATAGTACGATCCATAGCGCAGGTAGCAAGCAGCACTATCTGAGCCAGTGACGTAACGTAGATACGAAGTGCGAACGCAAACAAAAAGCAACGCGTACCGCTTGCGCAATAAGGGCTCGACGCTGTACCGTTCGCATAAAAGTTCTTTATTTAAAGTAGGCGTATTGACTCACTACCATCGACGTACTTTTTGGTTTATACTGCTTTCGATTGATACAATCCTTTACGATGATGCTTTATAAGAGTTTTCCTATTAGTTTTTATGTAAGAAGCTGATTACTTTTTTGCTTTGAATAATAGAATATCGTAGTTAAATCGTAGTTTTGCTATAGATAGTTATGTAGGAATGGGTTGGTTGGACTTGTATCGATGTCTCATAGAATACTGTTAAGTGCGTTGCGTTCTACATTATAAGCAGTGACAACCATGAATAAATAAATCAACCCCCTTAAAGGACGAGTATCGATCGTCAGTGGGATCTTACCAGCGGGCCTTGCTCAATCGATTACATACTTTCGATAAAAATCTTGACTAAATTCATATAAAATTCACTTTCCTAAAATAGAGAAAGGAGTGTTCGCAAAAAACAAATAGTCATAACTTTCTACGCATAAGAGTGTTGTTATGCCGATGTTACACGACAAACAATTTTCCTTGTTGCAACACTAGTCATATTCAAGGGAAAGCGGTGTGTTCTCGGCTTTATGCGTAGGAATTTACGAATATTATCGTTTATTTGCATAAAAATATTATTGTCTTAGTTTTACGATATTTTGTTTTTCGCTTTCCGCTTGAGTAAGTTTACTTTCGAGTAGAATTGTACCGTCTAATTTTCTAGGACAAAAGACTGTAGGTTAATCTAGGACATGGACTATCTTTTTGGCAAATTTCATCTTAATCCGTTCGGTTAATGCATTTACTTGTAACACGTATCTAAACATTTTCACAAACTTTCACATACATTTATCAGTAAGATAAACAGATATATTTTTAAAAGTCCTTATATGTATTTATTGTTTATTACATATCCATAAAATATACTCTTACATATGTCTTGATAAAGCCAAACAATAAATGCAAACTAGAATCTTCCATATTAAAATTCCAAACAAGACCTAGGTTTCAATACCTAGTACTTAAACAAACACTAAATTGCCCATCTGTTCCACTGCTGGACACGGTGTCTTCTACTACTGAGAGGGCTTAGGCCTACGACCACAATGCTGACCTTGTGCGCATACGCACAATAAGTATATCAAAGATACAGCACAAACCTATTTCTAACTGAATTACCAATGCTCATCGTCATGATTCACAAAGGAATCATAGCTGACTAATAGAAAAATCTTAGACTACACGGTATTTATTGTATAGGCTTTAATGTGATGATTCAAAAACATTATGTGCATTGTAACTTCGGAAGTAGTTTAAAGAAGACAAAAATTCAGTTCTAATTAGACGTCAGTTTTTTAGATATTGTAATACTAATTTTGTCGAGATTATCTGAACTATAAAGTAGAGTGGCTGCTCTATAGTAAGAGTTTACTATAACATGAAATAGATAGTTTAAAATTGGAAAATTTGAATCTCATATTTTGAATGAGATAATAGTGGTAAATTATTAGACCATTCTAATTAATGTTTTTGTATTTCTATAACCGTAAATATCGTATCTAAGAATATAGTTTTCTTGCCTGCAAGCCCTCATTCTAAGTCTGCTACTAGGATAGCATAAACTCTAGGAATCAAATCCTTCAAATAGCTAAGCGTCTAACGCATATTCTTTCCTAATATACGAAATTCAAATGCGTTGCGCGCGTGACGTAAACGGCTTGCGTGCGCCTGCGCAGCCTTGGAGCGCGCATAATAAGGCTGTATCAAACATCAGGCACCATCTGCCTTATAAGGTATTACCTAACCCGTATCTCGTACGCGTCTTAACGTAAATCTTATAACTGCTGTTTCAAATAAGTTTAAGGAAAAAACAAATGTCGAAATATATTGTTGTTGCTATCATAAATGTAACATCGCTCCGTGCGTCCAATGACAGCGTAGATGTCCTGGATTCGATTCCACGGCCGGGCAATCTATGTTTGTTTGGTTTTTCAGATCATAATCCTAGTGCGTTACCGGGAATTGGAATTGTCGCTATGAGTACCGATACAATTTCTCCCTAATATTTAGTTGTATGGAAACAATTCACTGATTATACTTACACCAATATTTCCAGATCTACAAGCATTAGACGCCAAACTATACACTTCTACCTACCTTTGCAGATACATGCTTGAGCTTAAAGAATGTTAAGCAAACATTGACTAATTCATCATGTTTTCGTACTTTAAAGGATAAACACGTAATGGCGTCAGTAAGGCGGCCAGTTATAAAACTGAGAGCCAAAATTATGTGCAACCTGCATACATATGATTTTATGTAAGGGACATGTGAGCTAAGACAGGAAATTTTATGTTTATGTCTTGATATTTCATTCCCGAATGTATGTTATAAACATATAAACTTAAATGCATTTAATTATGGTTGACGATGCAATGACTCATCGTAAAACCGTTACTAACATGACATATAAACTAATTTAAATTATTTATTCAAACAAATGTCAATTAATTTGATTTTATTATGAAACTGGTGGTTGTCCAGTGATGAAATTCGTTGATTAATAAATTTGTAGCACTTATATATACATTTAATTTTTCTACACTTCTCTATATGAACTTATAATGTGCTAAATCTCACACTCCGTGCGCGCAATGTGATTCAAAAGTGGCACAAAATATTTTTTTCATGCATAAACATTTAAATGTTTTTATTTCTCTTTATTTTAGAAGTATTTTTCTTTAAAAT
>NW_023595417.1:0-9984 GCF_014839805.1 Manduca sexta | reverse complement strand
TGTGATGCTATACATATGTATGTAAGAAGTAGATTCAAGCAAACTTAAATCAAAAACACAACTGATAATATTTCGATCACAGTACAGCTATCGCGCTGTGGTGTTACGCTTCTGTCTATCCCTTAAAAGGGATAAAGGTGTGATGCTATAATATATATTATGCATGTATGTATGTATGATCTATGTCAAAATATGAAATGTAAAACAACAAAATTATGTTTGTAAATGTAGGCGTATGCACGCTGTACACTGTTTCATAGTTTTTATAAACGTTTTTAACCGACTTCAAAAAAAAGGAGGAGGTTATCAATTCGACGTGAATTATTTTTTTTTTGTATGTTTGTTACCTCAGAACTCGCTCATTTATGAACCGATTTGGAAAATTCTTTTTTTATTCGAAAGAATTTCTCTCCAGATTGGTCCCATAAAATTTTTTTCAACATCGCTTCGGTAGTTTGGTTTTAAAATTAAAAAACTAGAATAATTATGTCGTCCAAGAAAACGAAATCGGTAATTTAGGTTTCCTGTGACGTATTTAGTTATGTTTTTGCATTGAGTTTGGTTGGCTGTACTTCTCACATACTTATACATATAGCATAACATCTTTTCCCCGTGTCAGGGGGTAGGCAGAGGCGTAACATTTCATCGCGATAGTCGTACTGTGTGTGAAACATATCAGTTGTGTTTTTGTGTTGGGTTTAGTGGACTCTACTTCTTACATACATACATACATATAGCATCACACCTTTTCCGCTTTTCAGGGGTAGGCAGAGGTGTAACACCACAGCGCAATAGTTATAGTATGATCGAAATATATCGGTTGTGTTTTTGGGTTGGGTTTAATTGACTCCCCTTTTACATACATACATATATGTAGCATCACACCTTTTACCCTTTTCAGGGGTAGGCAGAGGTGTTACACCACAGCGCGATAGTAGTACTGTGAGCCAAATATAACAGTTGTGTTTTTGCGTTAAGTTTGCTTGAATCTACTTCTTACATACATATATATAGCATCACACCTTTTCCCCTTTTCAGTGGTACTCAGAGGTGTAACTCCTCAGCGCGATAGTCGTATCGTGAGCGAAACACAACTATGCCATTGAGACGGTCTATTTTTACTAACACAAAAAGCAAAAATAAAAATAATTTTAACAATAAATTAAACTGCCTTCAAAAACCACTCAACACCAAAAAATAATTTCACATAACAAGTATATATTGGATACCAATTTTGGATTCGGTGCCTAATTAAAATTGCTAGTTAAGCTAGATAAATACATTAACGAATATACGAAAACAATGTGCTGCCAGTGTACAAAGTCAGCAAGTCAGATTGTCACCGGACATAAACACATCGCCGCAGCACAGCAAATGAAAACTATTAAGGAAATATTTAAATTTGTGAACTGTACACTACCCAAATTCTTCCCCTGTTACATATAGCTGGTCAAATGTGGGTGTATTACACCCCTGCCTCGAAAAAGATGAAACACCATACATGTGCTTGGTATTACACCTTTCACTGTGTATGTTGTAGTACACGCAAACCTACTCCTTTTAATTGATTTGAAAGAAATTTAGCTCATAGATGGACTATGCAACAAATATAGCTAACTAGCAATTTTAATTAGGCACCGACTCCAAAATTGGTATCCAATATATACTTGTTATGTGAAATTATTTTTGGTTTTGAGTGGTTTTTGAAGGCGGTTTAATTTTTCTTAAAATAATTTTTATAGTATTACTGTTTTTTTCGTTAATTTTTAATTGTTGTTAAATACTTTTAGGTGGATTTTCTCCGCACTTTTACGGTGATGTGCGTATATTAGCTTATATAATTAATCAGACTTTCTATACAAAAGACATATTAAAAATATATATATTTAAAAATAATATTATAAAAGATTTAATGGACAATTGATGACAAAAAATAAAGCCCGGAGTTTCTTTCTGCCTTTCTTCTTCGTGTAGTCATCGCTTAGGAAGCTAGTGAAAGGCTGGTAGGTTAGCTAGGTTAGGACTTTTATTGTCCTCACCGGTGAGGATCACGACGCGTTTCTCCCTTATTATTTATTTAAAATAACATATACATCATTTTATTTCTTCTTTCCTGCCAGCCCGAGCTGGCTTCTTTGTTTACTATACTTTTCATTAACTTTATTACCTATATAAATTGTTTTTTGACCTGTTTGAAGTTGGCAAGTGAGTTTAAAATTATACTAGGTCAGTACCGGATTGTACCGTTTTTATTTTGTTTGTACCTTATAGGGACAAGAGATATGGTGTACTGAGAGTTTTGTCAATCACCGCCTTGTGTAGTAACATAAACTCGCGGCATTTTCAAGTCAACCATCATTTTAATGATTTTATAGCTGAAAGAAGACGACTGAAGACTGAAGACGCCCCTCAGAGGTACAATCCCTCTCTAACATGGTACAATCCGAAACAAGGGAGTACAAACGATGGAAATTCACGAAATTCCTAGAAAATTAATATTTTCTTCCAAATACGGCCATTTTTAAATAAATCATCATTGTGATGATTTTATAGATGAATATGATGGACGAATACGTCCCTCAGAGTTACAATCCCTCTATAACATAGTACAATCCGAAACAAGGGAGTACAAACGACAGAAATCCACGAAATACGTAGAAAATGATTATTTTTTTAAAAAGTACAGCCATTTTGAAATGAATAATTAATGTGATGATTTTATAGCTCAATATCATGGAAGAATATGTCACTCAGAGGTACAATCCCTCTGTAATATAATACAATCCGAAACAAGGGAGTACAAACGATGGAAATCTGCGAAATACGTAGAAAATGATTATTTTCTTCCAAGTACGGCCATTTTCGAATGAATAATCATTGTGATGATTTTATAGCTGAATACGATGGATGAATACGTTCCTCAGAGGTACAATTCCTCTGTAACATAGTACAATCCGAAACGGGAAAGTACAAACGATGGAAATCCACGAAATACTTAGAAAATTATTATTTTTTAAAAAAGTACAGCCATTTTCAAATGAATAATTAATATGGTGATTTTATTGCTGAATACTATGGAAGAATATGTCCCTCAGAGGTACAATCCCTTTCTAAAATAGTACGATCCGAAACGAGGGAGTACAAATGACGGAAATGCACGAAATTTGTAGAAAATTATTATTTTCTTCCAAGTACGGCCTTTTTTAAATAAATCGTCATTGTGATGATTTTATAGCGGAATATGATGGATGAATACGTCCCTCAGAGGTATAATCCCTCTGTAACATAGTATAATCCGAAACGGAAAGTACAAACGATGGAAATCCACGAAATACTTAGAAAATTATTATTTTTCAAAATAGTACAAGCATTTTCAAATGAATTATCATTGTTATGATTTTATTGCTGAATATTATGGAAGAATATGTTCCTTAGAGGTACAATCCCTCTGTATCATAGTACAATCCGAAACCAGGGAGTACAAATGATGGAAATCCACGAAATACGTAGAAAATGATTATTTTCTTCCAAGTACGGCCTTTTTCAAAAAAATCATCATTGTGATGATTTTATAGCTGAATATGATGGACGAATACGTCCCTCAGAGGTACAATCCCTCTATAACATAGTACAATCCGAAACAAGGGAGTACAAACGACAGAAATGCACGAAATACGTAGAAAATGATTATTTTTTAAAAAGTACAGCCATTTTGAAATGAATAATTAATGTGATGATTTTATAGCTCAATATCATGGAAGAATATGTCACTCAGAGGTACAATCCCTCTGTAATATAATACAATCCGAAACAAGGGAGTACAAACGATGGAAATCTGCGAAATACGTAGAAAATGATTATTTTCTTCCAAGTACGGCCATTTTCGAATGAATAATCATTGTGATGATTTTATACCTGAATATGATGGACGAATATGTCCCTCAGAGGTACAATCCCTCTGTAACATAGTAAAATCCGAAAGGAGGGAGTACAAATGACGGAAATGCACGAAATTTGTAGAAAATTATTATTTTCTTCCAAGTACGGCTATTTTTAAATAAATCATCATTGTGATGATTTTATAGCTGAATGTGATGGATGAATACGTCCCTCAGAGGACCAATCCCTCTGTAACATAGTACAATCCGAAACGGGAAAGTACTACGATGGAAATCCACGAAATACTTAGAAAATTATTATTTTTTAAAAAAGTACAGCCATTTTCAAATGAATAATTAATATGGTGATTTTATTGCTGAATACTATGGAAGAATATGTCACTCAGAGGTACCATCCCTCTGTAACATAGTACAATCCGAAACGAGAAAGTACAAACGATGGAAATCCACGAAATACTTAGAAAATTATTATTTTTTAAAAAAGTACAGCCATTTTCAAATGAATAATTAATATGATGATTTTATTGCTGAATACTAGGGACGAATATGTCTCCTCAGAGGTACAATCCCTCTGTAACATAGTACAATCCGAAACGAGGGAGTACAAATGATGGAAATCCACGAAATACGTAGAAAATGATTATTTTCTTCCAAGTACGGCCATTTTTAAATAAAATCATCATTGTGATGATTTTATAGCTGAATATGATTGACGAATACGTCCCTCAGAGGTGCAATCTCTCTAAACATAGTACAATTCGAAACAGGGAATTTTAACAGATGAATAGAAAGATCAAATTTATAATTCTTTGAAAGGTAGAGCCATTTTCTAATGAATCATCATTATGATAATTTAATAGCTGAATATGATAGAGGCAAACATACTTCATAGGTACAATTCCTCTTAAATATACTACAATTTGAAATAAGGGAGTAAAACGAAAGAAATGCACGAAATTCGTTGAAATTTAAATTTTTTTGAAAAAGTACAGTCATTTTCAAACGAATGATAATTTTGATGGTTTCACAGCTGAATATGATAGAAAATAGTTGCCTTAGTAGTAGAATCCTTTTCACATGTAGTACGATCGCTGTCATGTGTGGATGATAGTCCCGACTATGAAGGTTCACTAATGTATGACGTAATATTTATGGTGCTTCAGAAGCTTGTTATTGATACCATTGCGCTTTTTGATATGTACAAATATATGTATTTTTTGCTCATTTTTGGTAATTTTATTTGAGCAGTCGTCCACACTGGATTTGAAAAAATAAACTGATATTAAAATTTGTGTATGGGAAGTGTAATAAGAACGCAAATAAAGTCAAAATGATAACAAAAACAAACACTATACAACAACAAAGTAAAATCAATAATAAAACAAAAGGTTATTAATTAAGGTTACAAAAATATTTATATTTTTCTATTACTTTACGCTGCTGTTGCTCTTTGGTTCTTGGTAAAAATTATGACATTTGCGCAAAACGTTGAGTAACTTTTAATTAGGATTAAAAATAAAGGAAACTATCCGTTGCTTTGATGACTGTTAGTACTATGTTACACGTTTGGTGATCCTTTATATTAATGCATTCTGCAGGCAGAATTTTTTACTAGAAGTAGTTTTTATTCGTGTTGTTTTTGGTTTGGAAAGTTATATTTGAATTTATTTTAATTGCTACTAGCGGTTCCGACAGATGTCCTGCCCTAAACGGAAGCTATTTTGTTAATACCTTGTTTAAGCGTTCATAGGGTATTATTTCAAGTATTTTTTGAAGGACCGGCAATACTGCAATTGACCGTTAGTTGCCAGGGTTTGTCTTATCGCCTCCTTTGAAAATAGGCATAATTATATAATTTTGAGTTTATCTGGAAAAGTTTGGCTTTATACAACTTACCAGTTTGGGAACAAGACACAGGTACATATAAAAATCTAGAGATAGAAATAGTTAACAGTTCAAGAAAAAAAACTCTTTGTATTATTCTAATTACAAATAATTACTTAACAATGCATACCACTATTTGTATTAACGCTTGTAAAAGTTTGCGCAAATGTCATAAATTTAACCAAGAACCAAAGAGCAAATGGCTGTGTAAAGTAATAAAAATATAAATTATTTTTGTAACCTTAATTAATAACCTTTTGTTTTATTATACCTTAAAGTCACTAAGTGGGTAAAGAAGCGCACGTGTTTTATGCCACTCATTATAAATATTATTTCAGTTGATTTTTGTCTATTGCCTAGTTATTGGGTTTTATGGTATCGTAAAATTTTTAAATTCCCAAGGAATACATATTAAGATCAGTTGACCCTTACATTTCGCACTAGGATAAAACAAAAAAATATAAATTTCAACGTATTTCGTGGATTTCCTTCGTTTTACTCCCTTATTTCAAATTGTAGTATATTTAAGAGGAATTGTACCTATGAAGAATGTTTGCCTCTATCATATTCAGCTATTAAATTATCATAATGATGATTCATTAGAAAATGGCTCTACCTTTTCAAAAAATTATAAATTTGATCGAATTTCGTGGATTTCCATCGTTTGTACTTTCCTGTTTCGGCTTGTACTATGTTAGAGAGTTGCACCTCTGAGGGACGTATTCGTCCATCATATTCAGCTATAAAATCATTACAATGATGATTTATTTAAAAATGGCCGTACTTGGAAGAAAAATAATTTTCTACGAATTTCGTGCATTTCCGTCATTTGTACTCCGTGGTTTCGTATTGTACTATGTTACAGAGAAATGATACCTCTTAGGGACGTATTCTTCCATCACATTCAGCTATAAAATCATCACATTAATTATTCATTTGAAAATGGCCGTACTTGGAAAGAAAGTAATCATTTTCTACGTATTTCGTTTTCCATCGTTTGTACTCCCTCGTTTCGGATTATACTATGTTACAGAGGTTTTACCTCTGAGTGACATATTCTTCCATGATATTCAGCAATAAAATCATCATATTAATTATTCATTTGAAAATGGCTGTACTTTAAAAAATAATAATTTTCTACGTATTTCGTGGATTTCCATCGTTTGTACTTTGTTTCGGATTGTACTATATTACAGAGGGATTGTACCTCTGAGGACATATTCATCCATGATATTCAGCTATAAAATCATCATAATGATTATTCATTTGAAAATGGCCGTACTTTTGAAGAAATAATCATTTTCTACGTATTTCGTGGATTTCCATCGTTTGTATTCCCTTGTTTCGGATTGTACTATATTACAGAGGGATTGTACCTCTGAGTGACATATTCTTCCATGATATTCAGAAGTAAAATCATAACAATGATAATTCATTTGAAAATGGCTGTACTTGGAAAAAATAATCATTTTCTACGTATTTCGCGGATTTCCATCGTTTGTATTCCCTTGTTTCGGATTGTACTATATTACAGAGGGATTGTACCTCTGAGTGACATATTCTTCCATGATATTCAGTAATAAAATCATCATATTAATTATTCATTTGAAAATGGCTGTACTTTGTTAAAATAATAATTTTCTAAGTATTTCGTGGCTTTCCATCGTTTGTACTTTCCCGTTTCGGATTGTACTAGGTTCCCGAGGGATTGTACCTCTGAGGGACATATTCGTCCATCATATTCAGTATAAAATCATCACAATGATGATTTTTTAAAAGGCCGTACTTGGAAGAAAATAATCATTTTCTACGTATTTCGTGGATTTCCATCGTTTGTACTCCCTTGTTTCGGATTGTATTATATTACAGAGGGATAGTACCTCTGAGTGACATATTCTTCCATGATATTCAGCAATAAAATCATCATATTAATTATTCATTTGAAAATGGCCGTACTTGGAAGAAATAATCATTTTCTACGTATTTCGTGGATTTCCATCGTTTGTACTCCTTGTTTCGGATTGTATTATATTACAGAGGGATAGTACCTCTGAGTGACATATTCTTCCATGATATTCAGCAATAAAATCATCATATTAATTATTCATTTGAAAATGGCCGTACTTGGAAGAAAATAATCATTTTCTACGTATTTCGTGGATTTCCATCGTTTGTACTCCCTTGTTTCGGATTGTATTATATTACAGAGGGATAGTACCTCTGAGTGACATATTCTTCCATGATATTCAGCAATAAAATCATCATTAATTATTCATTTGAAAATGGCTGTAATTTAAAAAATAATCATTTTCTACGTATTTCGTGGATTTCTATCGTTTGTACTCCCTCGTTTCGGATTGTACTATATTACAGAGGATTGTACCTCTGAGGGACGTATTCATCCATCACATTCAGCTATAAAATCATCACAATGATGATTTATTTAAAAGCCGTACTTGGAAAATAATAATTTTCTACAAATTTCGTGCATTTCCGTCGTTTGTACTCCCTCGTTTCGGATTGAACTATGTTAGAGAGGGATTGTACCTCTGAGGGACGTATTCGTCCATCATAGTCAGGCATAAAATCATCACAATGATGATTTTTAAAAGGCCGTTACTTGGAAGAAAATAATCATTTTCTACGTATTTCATGGATTTCCATCGTTTGTACTCCCTTGTTTCGGATTGTATTATATTACAGAGGGATTGTACCTCTAGGTGACATATTCTTCCATGATATTCAGCAATAAAATCATCATATTAATTATTCATTTGAAAATGGCTGTAATTTTAAAAAAATAATCATTTACTACGTATTTCATATTTCCATCGTTTGTACTCCCTTGTTTCGGATTGTATTATATTACAGAGGGATAGTACCTCTGAGTGACATATTCTTCCATGATATTCAGCAATAAAATCATCATATTAATTATTCATTTGAAAATGGCCGTACTTGGAAGAAAATAATCATTTTCTACGTATTTCGTGGATTTCCATCGTTTGTACTCCCTTGTTTCGGATTGTATTATATTACAGAGGGATAGTACCTCTGAGTGACATATTCTTCCATGATATTCAGCAATAAAATCATCATATTAATTATTCATTTGAAAATGGCCGTACTTGGAAGAAAATAATCATTTTCTACGTATTTCGTGGATTTCCATCGTTTTGTACTCCTTGTTTCGGATTGTATTATATTACAGAGGGATAGTACCTCTGAGTGACATATTCTTCCATGATATTCAGCAATAAAATCATCACATTAATTATTCATTTGAAAATGGCTGTAATTTAAAAAATAATCATTTTCTACGTATTTCGTGGATTTTATCGTTTGTACTCCTCGTTTCGGATTGTACTATATTACAGAGGGATTGTTCCTCTGAGGGACGTATTCATCTATCACATTCAGCTATAAAATCATCACAATGATGATTTATTTAAAAATAGCCGTACTTGGAAGAAAATAATTTTCTACCAATGTCGTGCATTTCCGTCATTTGTACTCCCTCGTTTCGGATTGAACTATGTTAGAGAGGGATTGTACCTCTGAGAGACGTATTCGTCCATCATATTCAGGCATAAAATCATCACAATGATGATTTTTTTTAAAAAAGGCCGTACTTGGAAGAAAATAATCATTTTCTACGTATTTCGCGGATTTCCATCGTTTGTACTCCTTGTTTCGGATTGTATTATATTACAGAGGGATTGTACCTCTGAGTGACATATTCTTCCATGATATTCAGCAATAAAATCATCATATTAATTATTCATTTGAAAATGGCTGTAATTTTAAAAAAATAATCATTTACTACGTATTTCGCGGATTTCCATCGTTTGTACTCCCTTGTTTCGGATTGTACCATGTTAGAGAGGGATTGTACCTCTGAGGGCGTCTTCCGTCTTCAGTCGTCTTCTTTCAGCTATAAAATCATTAAAATGATGGTTGATTTGAAAATGCCGCGAGTTTATGTTACTACACAAGGCGGTGATTGACAAAACTCTCAGTACACCATATCTCTTGTCCTATAAGGTACAAACAAAATAAAAACAGTACAATCCGGTACTGACCTAGTATAATTTTAAACTCACTTGCCAACTTCAAACAGGTCAAAAACAATTTATATAGGTAATAAAGTTATTAAAAAGTATAGTAAACAAAGCCAGCTCGGGCTGGCAGGAAAGAAATA
>NW_023595416.1:0-6999 GCF_014839805.1 Manduca sexta | reverse complement strand
ATTGCGCTCTTGCCACATATAACTATCTCGAGATGTAGTTTGGGATAGTCTGTTGTGCGTCGGGTAAACACAACGTTGCAAATATAATACGGGATTAATAAAAAACATAAGAGCATAATATATTGCTCTTGAAATGTTAGGCGGAGGCCCAACTAACGCACATACTTTTCACTAATGGGGATCAAATATTAAAAGGTAATTGCATCTCTTGGTTTTCGCATCTCTTGATTACAATGACAAGGAGTTAGGCCTACTTATAAGATTACACAATACACATCCATTGTCGCATAGTGGCACACCCAATGCAAGCAGCGCTATGCAGTTTCTTCTTTTGAAGATCTGGCTGATGTTGCTACTGTCTATAAACAGTTTAATATAAAATGTTTTATCGTATCTTCGGCAAAAAAATCTAGCAAAACAAAAAAAAATCAATGGTAAATTAACACAGACTCCCAAATCTCAGCAACAGATGTCGCTGTGTATACACAGAATTCGCACACACATATCTAAAGACTTGTAAATCGGAAGCTTGCATGATTGGAAACACAGTGAAGTCGGAACCCTTCGGCATAGACAATCGATTACCACCAGAGTCGCAAGTTTAATTGTTTTTGGAAGTAATTTACCATGTAGTCGAATCATTGTTATGTGTAACATGCATACACCTACGTGAAGTCTCCCTGAGAAGATGCGCTGATATCTATGTGTGCCGATAGCAATGCAAGCGTTTGTGTTCTAGTTAGGAAGATATTGAAGGCAGTATAATCATACTTAATAGTTATTGAGAATTCTATAACTAAATATTTTGTGTGAGACAGAATCCCAGAGAAACGAGTGTTATTAATTTAGGTATTGTTACGTGAAAAAAAATTCAGTGAAGTGACGCAAATTTCCATAAGTCTATATTTGAAACAAAGTCTTTATCTATAATAAAAAAAAACCCTATATAAATATGACACCAGCACCTACACTCCAACCCATTTGTTATAAGCTTAAATCAGACTCTCACGAAGCGTTTTATTTCAGAAACAAATCCATATGAAATACGGTGCGCGGTAATCGTCAGCGCGTTTGATACTTGTTTATGAACACTTTGAATAAAGATTCGGCAGTAAACGCGCTCCCGAGCGTCTGTTTATGGGCGGCTCATAAACCGCGCGGTCGCGCCGCAGGCCGCTCGCACACGGGCGTTTGTTCTCATCAAGCGGATCGAACATTGCCAACATTCAAATAGTTTTGGGGTAACTCGAGTTTAAGGCCAAAATGAAACGTAACGGCTACCCGTGTAATGAAAAAGAGGCTTTGTGACGCACTAAAATGTTTGAAATGTAGATGGGACTGAATAAATGTAAAATTGTATTAAATAAGGTTTAGAATTTGATACAAATTATATTGTAAGTAGACATGGTTAGCAAAGATTAGTTTATATCATAACATATTTTATACTGACAGATAATATTTAAAGAAATAATTTCGTTGCTTCAGACGTCTCTTATTTAGCCGTCAATGAGTAACCGTTAACCACAAACATTACACGTTTGTGATTGTGGCGTGTTTTAAACAAGGATCAAGAGTGATACCTATTTATAATATAATATATTGAAGGTGTTTTTTATTTATTTACACGACGACTCATAATCAGCAGCAACACGTTATCCTGGGACATATCACCGTGTGCTACAGTACGATGCTTGTGACCTCAAGACCATTGTTAAGTGAATAGTCATGTCATCTACCTTCTCCTTTTTAATAAAATATCTTGCAAAGGACACGATATTCTTTTACATGATTTTCCTGACATTCATAATCCGGTAATTTCAAACGCCATTCTGTAAGCCACAATGTAAGTGAGTTTTAAGCCCAGCATTTCGCCTAATCTTCCAAACCCGGCTCCATCATACAGTGATCAGTATTCAATGCGAGTGCGTGTGCGTGTGTGTTTGTGTGTGCTAACGCCACGCGGCAGTTTATTCGCGCCGATGTCACGATTTATCGCCGGCTTTACTGTGTTATGTGGATGGGTTTTTGCGTGACTTAGTTCCTATTTTGGTGACCTCGATTGTAATGGAGAGTGGAAATCCCGAGTTTATGAACCCTAGCTCTATACACCGAAATGCTAAAACCGCCTGTTTCCATGCATATCTAATATTCAAATGGAAAAGGAATTGTCACTGCACTCATTTAAACTCCTCTAGAAGCGTTAATATTACCAACATGCTCAGTATTCTTATCTTCATTGTTTGTTATGAAAAATTATGGTTCAACTTTTGCCTTGTGACTGATTACTGTCACCCTTCATAGCGAGTAATACAGAATCATGATCCCAGTTTGAACATTTAATTGGACCTAGGACATCCAATAGTTGGAGCACGTGATGGCACAGCAATATCCCCGCAGCCATGCGCACCAAAGCGTATCTATAGTAACTAACCAAACACAATACATCGTTTTGAATAGTCGAATTACTTTTTTATCCTTTGTTTGTCCAATCTTTACATACCGGCACCGCAACACTATTACGGATAGCCGGCGCGGCACGCGTGACGTAATAATGGAAGAATTCCGTGAATCCGTTTCATTTAAACTGCTGGACAAAGCGGCTCGGTGCAGCGGAGTGCAGCCGAGTGTAGTCGAGTGCAGCCGAGTGCATAACTATTATCCCATCCCCGTTAAATGTTTGCGAGCGGCGAGCTCCTCATTCTAGCACGTGGACGTGCGAGAGATTGGGAGCGATCATTAAATTATTCAATAAGGCAATATGAATATGCACGTAGTCGCTGGAGTCAGTCCGCTGCCAATAAGTCGGTCTGGTAATCGAGGAAAGACTGTTTTCATCAGTAGACATACTATGGCTAATCATATAATCATGATGACAGAATGCAGACGAAACTTTAAAATGATTGCTTAAGCCGGTGATGTGCACCACTAGATGATAAGTATTGTCTATTGCACACACAATACAAATCTACACTCAAAAGAATTATAGATGCAATGCTTTTAAAGAAAAGAATAAGGATCACGGGAAGGTCGGGGGTTATTTCGACTCCCGGTTCTCTCACTCACTTATTATACGGAACACAACAAACTCTGACACTTCATGTCGGCTGCACGCGTTGTTGTGTTCGAGTTGGAAGGGTGTTGTTGACAATTTAATCACTCGACAGTATTTTATGCTTCAAGGTTATTATGTAGACAATACAATAACACACCAATTAGTGAAGTCTCAAGTATGCGCGACGTGGGTGTCATAATTGACTCCAAACTTGATTTTAGAGAACACATTGATACTATAGCCAGAAAAGGGGCGCGTCTTGCTGGCTTCGCAATACGTCAAGCAAAGTTTTTTAAAGATCCTGAAATACCTATTATTGTTTTCAACTGTTATGTTAGATCACTTTTGAATCCCTCGTATGCAGTGCATATAAATCGACTCGAAAATTTGCAAAAACAATTTCTTTATCATTTGTCGTATACAAGTGATCTTTGTAACAGCCTTAGATCGTATAATTCAAGACTTGACCACTTTAAAATACTACCACTCCAGTATAGAAACATTGCAGATAACGTGTTTTTGCTTAAATTAATAAATGGGAAAATAGACTGTCCCCATCTACTTAAGAAGCTTAATATGGCCATACCACGATCGAGTAGCCGCCTTCAAAATAGAGTAACGTTCTACCTCTCTGTATGCCGTACATGGTCAACATTCGCCTTTATACCGTATGTGCTTCTCATATAACAAAATTTGTCATGAGTTAGATATTTTCATTTTCATGTATCAATATCTTCTTTAAAACGTCACTTTTTTTCAATGTATAAAACCTAGTCTTAAAATATCTATTATTTTTTGTTTTGTATAAATAATGTACTATATTTATTTTATTTAGAAAAAAGAAGGAAGTTAAAAAGCATGCTGTATTCACTTCCAGAAAGGCATACACAACTGTGTAATATATTCTTTCTACATATCTGTACATTTGATAATTTTAAAATGTGTAAAGCCTAGTTTAGTGAATCTAAATTAAAAAATTAAGTGCCATTAAGTATTTTATAATAAAAAAAAATGGGTAGAATTTCTTTCGTTTAATTTTTATAAATTAGATTATATATAAAGTATACCTACAAACGAACTTAATGCCAAAGGCATTGCACTTCTAATGAAACTTTAGATGATGCAGATATAAAACTCAGACATTTTGTTTTACATAGATTAATAGTTTTATATTCTACACGATGTTGGATTATAATATTCTATTATTCAGATATTCGTTATCTCTTGTACATGTAGTAAAGGGTCCGCGCTACGTAAGCAGTTAGAGGTCCCTTGACCACGGAGGGATGGCTTGCGTCTGTGACCTTGCGCCAATAACACGCACCTTATCGCCATGTCCTACGTGACGATTTCAAAACGACAGCGGCGCTCAAACTATGTGTCGACGCTCGAAGAATAATCATAGATGTCTGGATTTGAAATATTTTAGTTTTAAACCTTCTGTGTGCAATAGCGAGTAAGTATAATGTATTTTTTTTTCCTATTGAAATTATGACCAAGTGAAACACATACAGACTGATCCCACAGCGAGAAAAGAGTATCGTCTAATGACTAGGAATTAAGAGTGACTTAAGTTACAATATGATGAAACAATAGTTCCAAAATATTTTATCGTTGCGGTTTTGCACCGGAGATATAATGTTTGGTAATTTCATTTTCCATTATGCTTGGGAATAGTTTGTCTGGGCGCGTCTTCCCTCCTTCCTATAATCTTGAGTCCTTCCGCCCTAGTGTGAAGAAGCATCTTAGTAGGCCGGCATGATGGTGTCGAGTATCATGAGATGGCCATCTGTTGCCCTTCCATACTTTATCTGGACGGCATCGCGCTTAACATCAAGTGCAGTGCAGTCACTTTCCGAGCCAGAATAAAAAAATATACTGACTACAGTACAATTTAAACCAAAACACAATACTTCTTGCACTATGCTGCTCAGCGGCACAAAAACACAAGCAGCGTTGACCACACTACACCTCATATACGCCAGATCTACGAGTAAGTTAAGTTTGAGAAGCCGAGTCAGTACATTCTCACGCCCAGAAGTGGCCGATCTAGTGCAGATACAGCGATAAGCCGGCGGTTATCAGCGGCGGTGGACGCGCGGTAGTTTTGCCACACAACTTTCGCCTCTAGCTCGTCAGTGTCGTTAATTTGTTTTGCTCAAACTTTGTAGCACTCGCAGATAAAACTCGCTTTATACAGATATTTCGAGCGACGTTAAAAGTAGGTATCATGTAAGTACAGGAGGAGGCAGAATCCGAAATTAATAAGCTACGATTCGCCAAACTTTTTTTGTCCTATGGACTCTGCTGGGGCATGCCAATAAATTTTGTTGAAGCAAGTAGCAACTATCAACTGACCAACTGGTTATAGTTTAGCTTCCGGTAGGTCGACCTGCAAATCTTTAAGGAGGCCCATGTCCAACAGTGGACATCCTGCAGCCAATAATGATGATGATGAATTAGTTTAATAGTTTACTTAAATTAGTTTTAGCATCGAAGTAATTGAATGAAAATTAAATACCTGTCGAGAACTAATCAAATGATGATATTTTGTCGCGTACATCGTGTAAGAGTTGACAAAGTCTGCGGGACGCCTATAATAGTAATCGCAACCAAAGATCTAAAAATAAAAATAATAATAATATCCTGCAAAAGACTCTGAGGTAATCAATACACAGACAAAAATATATTCACAGTAATATCCCCTTCAGGATAATTCGTGTGCAAACCCAAATTTGTATGTGTGATTGCATTTCCGAAAGGCACACTACCGTGGGATGTAACTTTTTTGTTCTTTGATAATCAGTAATATACATTGTTCCTTTTCACTTGAAAAGTCCCATTGAGCTCCTGGAGGCATTGTCTTCTAAATTATAATCTTCGGCTTTATAAGAGTCCCGTTTTGTTCATCAGTAATTTGGGATTTATTGTGCTCAGATCTTTATTAATATTCCCAGAAAATACTTTATAGTTAGCTAGATATTTGACTGACTTAGTCCTTCTATTGCGTGCGTAGTATGACTATTATATCAAGGGACTATATCATATATGGGTATTACATCATATACAGTGTCTCTCTAGTATATCATGGGACACTATACACGAGAAAAGTCAGTGCATAGTTGCGCTCACTGCCTTCCCCTTCGAGGATAGAAATAAGTGAAGGTACGTGTAGACATTTGACTAATGCTGAACTTATGTAATTGACACAAGTAAATAAGAAAAATAATAATTGTGAACCACAGACCCACACTTTATCTATTTATATAGACATTAACCCTAGCGACTGACGAGCTCTCGGCCGACAGCGCCGCATTACCAAGTAGCAGTGTCGAGACTTGCGCAAAATATAATAAAACTCCCCCCATTTACATAACGACATGGTAATGACACTAAAGCGAGGCTTTATTCTTGTTGACATTTCCTTTATCACTCTATCTTTAAGGACAAACAATAAAAAGATAAAGTTTGGTTTACTTCATTATTCTTAAAGCCTTTATTGGTCGATGGCGGAATTAGATTATAAAATGGCGCTCGGTTTGATTATATTCGGTTATGACTCAATTATAGAGTACGGTTGTGATTTGATCCCACGTCAATATATAAATGCCCATGTACCTCAACATTCTTTGATACAACATTTTTATCAGGAAGTATGGAGCCTTTCCTCTTAATATAACAATAAATATCCTTTGTTTTTGTTTGTAGCCGCCGGTATTTAATACTCTACAGCAGGGGTGGCCAACCGGTCGATCGCGATCGACTGGTCGATCGCCACAACAAGTCCAGTTGATCGTGGCAAGGCAAAAATATAAATACGTAGAACATACAACAGACCGCGCAACATACCTAATCACTAACTGCTGCACGCATCGATTTGTATTATTTTCTATTCAAAACAATAATAATTTGTGTGCTGAACTATGTTGTTTCATTTAAGATTTCAA
>NW_023595415.1:0-7000 GCF_014839805.1 Manduca sexta | reverse complement strand
ACTTCACTTACCCTCGAAAATTCCTAATAGAGAATTTCTTAGGTATGTTCCTCACGATGTTTTCCTTCACCGTTAAAGCAAGCGATAAATCACAAAGAATAGGTACACACTTAATTTTTTATAAAAGTCAGAGGTGTGTGCCCTTGGGATTTGAATCTACGGAAATTCGTCACGGCAGTCCGTTCCACAACCAAATAGGATATCGCCACTTGTATTATAATTGCTTATTATAAATACATGTCCTTTACCCAACTTTGGCTTGGTACGTGGCTTACCGCAACTGTCGAGTGACGACAACTCGAAATCCAAGTCAGAAATTTTCCCCAACTTTCTGACTTTTTTCCGTTTTTTCCGAACAATATCCCGGAACCCGACATCGGCTACAAGTTAGCAACTTCGCAAAGTCAGATCCCCGATAATCGGTAGATTTTTAAATTTTTATAAAAATTGGCAATAACATTGGCGGCGCTTTGCATAAAACTTGGCAGGAGTTGAAGCATTTCCTGTGTGAAAAGTATTTTAAATATATTAAAACATGAGCTTACTTATGTATTAATAAATACTGGATCGCTAGAACGTAGTGTGTAACTTAAACAAACTTAAAAAAATCAATGCACTCATGCAAAAATAATTACATTTAAAATAAGCTTTTGTTCACGGCTTAATCTTAGGAGTTTAACAGAAAAAAAGTCCCGCTATTTATTTTCCCGGAGCAAAAAGCCTATAACCTTCCCAGGTCTTAAACTATCTCCATACCAAATTTCATGAGAATCCGTTCAGTAGATTTTGAGAAAATCTTTAACATACAGACAGACAGAAAAGGGGACTTTGTTTTATAATATGTATAGATGACTACAAAGTCTTTCAGTATTATAATAACTAATAGTTTAAACAATTAATTATATGTCGGTTTGTATGTTTGGCATATTACTTGCAGTAATGTAAAACCACTGAACCGATTAAAAAAAAAACTTTTAAATAGCTGCATTGTTATTTATCATAAGCTATGGTTTATTTGGTATCAATAACTAAAGTCAAAACATCTCTCCGGCAAAAACAAGCTGAAATTGTATAACTACAGAGCTTCTAAACATCAACTTAGGCGACATCCAACTAATTACCATATCGTTTATTTATAAACGTGCGTATGCGCCGGACCCCCAACGAACGGATGCGGGTTCGTTTCCGCGCCTGAAATAGCTCCACGCAAATACCGAGCGTCATTGTCCAACCGAGGGACTTATTAGGGACGTGGCTGTAATGAAACTATGCGATAATTAACGTACAATTGTCATCACTGGGGACATTTTAATGTGTTTCTTTTTGTATGTAATTGGTGACTCGACGCGGCTTTTTACTGTATTTATAGTTACATTTTATATTTTTATATAGAATACTATGTAGAAACAAATGACAAATTAAGCATTAGACCATAAGAGAGATAATATCGCCATAAATAAAAGCATCTTACAAAATAAACAAATCTACCAATAAAAATCACCCCGTAATTATATAACAGAAAACTGTTAAATATTTAAATAAAGAACGAGAATAAAAAAAAATATATCAGCCAGACATTCACGGTTCAATTCAGTTATAAGCCGCCGCGTTCGCGTTCACGGTGGTGTTTATGGAATTCGAATTCCAATTCTAAAGCGGTGATCAAGTTTGTGAGCTGACGAACTGGGCGGAGGCGGCGAACGCGGGCGGAAACACGCCGGCGGAAGCGCAGCGCGCCGCGTTTCCCGTGACGTCAGCCCGTCTGTCTCGCTCGCGGCGGCTGCATTTACACCGCAGCGTAATGAGATGGCGATTTTTATTGCTGTCTTTGATGTTGTGTATTAGTGACTTGTGCTTGTTAGTATTTAAACTTAGAAGAAACTTAAATCGTTTTAAACAACAAAGTGCGATGTATTTTGAATGTGATGAATTTTATTTTTCGAAAACAATCAATAGTAACCTTTTTGGTAGTAAGTTCGCTTCCGAGATGCATAGTTCGCATACCTTGTCTCTTATAGGCGGGTACCTCGTCTCTACAAAGAAAGCGCGAACTCATGAACAAAGTTATGATGAGATAAATTGTAGGACATAATATTTACGTTTTACTTAACTTTTAAGCTAGACTACGGTTGTATAACAGATATCACGCATAAATCACCAATATTTTAAAAACGCACGTGATGTTAGGTTTGTCACGACATTTGTTGCTGTACCCAATAAATATAATATACCATTGTTCATCCAAGTCATTGTTGTAGTAATAAATTTTATAAATCTTCGGAAAAATTTAACGAAAATGCACAATAAAACATTTAGAAAAATCACATAAATTCGGCACCGTGTGATGCAACGACTGTTCCATATCCCGCCGCTGAGTAAACATTTTAGTTTATACCAACAAGTCTAAAAATTTACATGCAAACAAATTTCCACTTTATTCCCGGTGTCCTAAGCATTTTAAATTGAAAAATTAAATTTACACAATGGAAAACTTTAAGTTTGTTTCTAAAGGCGTAAATTTTGATTTGTGCCAAACATAAATCCGTGTCGTGTGGCTTCGTTTTCAAAAATAACTATTATTCAGTAGGAATGTTTAGTTATGGAAATTTGAAAGTGTTTGCTTCGAATGTCGCGTCGCTTCGCTTTTATTCTTAGTGCCAAAATTCATATCGGTGTGAGAATAAATTTACCAATTATAAAGAAAATATCTATGTAAAATTATGGACGTTTTTGTAACTCCTGAAAAATCAAACTGCAATAGTTATAAAAGTTTGATCCCTTTGTTCGTCTGTCGTCGTTTAATTTGTGATTTTATATTAATGACTTTATAGTTCATATTTTATTAATACTAATATTGCATTGCATCATACAAACCTTTATAGAGTATCAACGTTAACATTATTGAAATAAGGTTTAAAATAGTTTGGCATGAAGCTGCTTTTCCGCACCGTCACCGTATGTACGGTCGGTGAGCATCGTCCTTAACACCTCAATAAACGGACATATCTATGAGATATAGTTAGTGTATATATCTAGGGACATCTAGGGTCAATGTCCTATATTATGATATACGTCTGACATTATTCGATATACTTTGGCCTTCGATTTGAACAAGAGACGTTTATTTTCGAGTCCTGCAATTTATGCCTTCCGCTACTCTACATATTTAAAACTGCCTAATGATATAAATTAATAATATAATAATATCAACCCCGTATTTTTTTTTTCTTTTATACTTTTTTTTTTGTTGTATCTATGTGTGTGTAGAGAAATAAATGGTTTAAATGGTTTTTAAATGGTATTATATGTCCCACTGCTGGGCACGGGCCTCCTCTACTACAGAAAGAGATTGGGCCTTAGTCCACCACGCGACCTAGTGCGTATTGGTAGACTTCACACACCCTCAAAATTCCTATAGAGAATTTCTCAGGTATGCAGGTATGCCACGATGTTTTCCTCCACCGATAAAGCAAGCGATAATTCACAAAGAATACTTAATAAAAAGACCTTAATTATTTCTGTAGACACATCAAAAGTGTACACAAGTTTAACGAAGAGAAAGATATATAAAAAATTACTTGCTAACAAAAACAAGGGCTTTAATGTTTTTTTAAAGCTCTTTGGCATACGAAGTCATACTCAATATATTCGATTTTCCCAATAACATTCAATCAATCCCAAATCAGTAAGCACACAAACAAAAGCCCACAGGTAATCTGACCCGACAATTAAAACATTCAAATATTAATCACCGCATTCATTAGACCTGAATATCGCGAAAGATGAATTCCAATGTAAAACGTATTCCGTATAAAGGTTCGGTGCAATTAAAAGAGATTTTAACGCGCGACATAGCTTTGTAAAACGTCAAGTTGTAGAATCGAGTTGAGCTATAACAATATTAAGAGAGATAAATTGGTAATTTTGTAGTTCGTCAAAACATTTATGCTATTGCGCTACATAACTTTGTGAAAAGTCCAGCTGTAGTATCGAATTGAGCTATGATAATATTAAGAGAGATAAATTAGTAATAGCTTTCTTGTAGTTCGTCAAAACATTTATGATATAAAAGTAATGACATGACGTCACTACCTTGATAAGCGGCAGTCGGCATAATCAATCAATTTATTGCTGTCCGTAGTGACTGTAGGATCACTCAAATGATGATTCCTTTTGCTGATAGTAGGATATATTTTGTATTCGCCAGGATAGTGACCATCGTACAAGGTGTTAAAACCCGCTATAAGGGCCAAGTAAGTGTAAAGCGTTCTGGGATTAGCCTGTGTGTATTAGGTTTCAACAGGCCGGCATAATTGTGTCGATTGCCGAGGGGTAATCATCTCTCGTCAGTCGACATTCTATTGGATCTCACTCGACTTACCATCACGTGCAATGGGACCACTTTGCTGGGCCCTTATATTTTAACATGAGCGCCAAACATCCTGGTCTTAAGCAGACCGCATCTATCCAACTTCATAAGAGATTAATATTAGCAAGAAAATTTGCAGAAGTCGACTTTCACAAACAATTTTTGAAGCTTACAGGATAACTAATTATGAAGCTTGCAGCAACTTGCATGTGTATAACTAAGGCCAGATTTCCGATAGTCTAAAAATTCTAGAACTTCTTCCATAATATGTGATGTATTGCGCAATATATTTTGCTTCAAAATGCTAGTCTAAACGCAGTTTTAAAATTATTGACGTGCTATAAAACGCATACTGTTTAACCAAGCCCTAAGGGCCGATTTACACGACAAAGAGTTCTTTACAAAGGTCGGAGCATTTTAATTTTCTCCCTGAATCGCGATTATGCCGATTTATCCACGTGCATTATTTCTGTTTTTCCAATTTGGTATAATGATGTTTGGGAGAATATTAAATATATAAATTCGTTGATTGTATGTAAGTTATCGATAATATTGGATGGTATAATCCCCGTGAGCTAATACAAAATATACTTTATTTGCTCGTTTTTAATGCATTTCAAAATAATTTGGTTTGGCGGCAACTAGTTACGAGGTTAGCTATCGTATTTAAGGATAAGTCGATTTATTTAAGAGTAAAATTATTTTAATTCCTATTACCTACCACTTATTGATTATGTTCTGAGCCATGCAGTGATTTTGGATCAATTATTTCTACTTATATATTGCATACTTCATATTTATGTATACTTACAGATAAATTTTCCGAATAACAGTGCCGACGTTAATCTGTAAACGAAAACAGAATTTTATAGAAATTCACTTCAATATTAATATGGATAATAATAAGTCGATAAAATCTAAATAGGGTTTAAAAACAGAATTAAAATTCGATAAGAAATGAGGCAGTAATTCATATGTCATATATTGCTACGCACCGGAGTGAACGCGAAGTGGGAATATCGCTCCATCTTTCTTTCGCACGCATCGTAATCCACGATGACGTCACATGTAAGTATTTCGTCCCTTTTTGACATTCATCCCCTTGTACCCAATTTCAATGGCTTGTAACTTGTTTATATTTCACCAAATTTCTTCTATTTTAGAATTTTACACGAAATGCATATTTTACAAAAGATACCTATAAATAAAGATAAATCAAATACCGTATTTAATTTAAATGTGATGATAGTAACATGCTAAAACAAATACTTAATCTCAACTTGTAGAAACCTTCGAAAGGGAAGAACATTTTATTCACCGGAAACACGTATTTCAACGAAATTCAACTAAAAATGTGTCACAAAATGTACGCCAGTTTAATACCCTCGAGTTGGCTGCATTGCAGCGAGCCGGATTACACCGATCCTCAATGTCAGACCAGGATTATTCGTGCAACGCATATTATTCCCCGTGTTATATTTGTTTTAGATTGTTTAGTGGTGAATTTTGAATTTACGGGTTATTGCGTTTTTAAAATAGTTTTAATTCCAATTTATATATCTAATTAAATATTGTTTTAATAGTTTAGTTTGTTTAAAGTTAACTTAGGTAACACACATTTAGTTTATTTCACAAAAGTAACCTAGTGTTATAACAGTTAGAAGAGTAATTAAAATAATAAATGCAATGTAGCATCGTAATTAAAATAACGATGCTACATTGCAACCGTAACTATAAATTCCATTATAAAACATGTAAAAACTTTTTAACAAAAAATAAAACCGCCTTCAAAAACCACTAAAAACCAAAAAATAATTTAACATTACCTATATACTGGTTACCAATTTTGGCGTCGGTACCTCGGCTGAATAATCGCCTAAGAAAAACACAATAAAAAAACATACAGTCGAATTGAGACCGTCCTCCTTTTTTGAAGTCAGTTAAAAATACACAACAAAAAGTCTTCTATAGCGCCGAAGACACTAACTGTTTTTCTACTATACCGACATGGACACTGCACCTGATAATATGTGGAGTGGGGCCCAATAGAATGTCGACTGATGAGAGATGATGACCCCTCGTCAGTCGACACAATTATGTCGGCCTGTTGGTACCGGATACAGACAGGCTGTTCAGGGAACGCGACCCATTAACGTGGGCCACTCTAGCTGGTTTTAACTTTTAACATCTTGTGTACGGTGGTCGCTATCCGGGCAAATATAAAATATATCCTACCACCAGCAACAGAACATTCGTATTCGCCGGTATCATAACGAGAATCAAGCGAAAAACGCGTAAACTCAGTACGTGGCGAGCGTTCTCCAACGCTGTTTGTCGTTGTTTTTCTAATGCAAATCCGCGATACTGTATTGAAAACGCACGCGGAATATAAAGCGTGCGTTGAAAGTGAATACAGTAGCGTGTGGAGATTGTTGAAGCTTGTCGAGATAAAATGAACTCTGTGAATACGTCTTTATGAATTACTATTATCCATAATAGAGTATTTGACTTCTTTTTTTATGTCTTTAATAAAATACGTATGTCGTATAAATTCTAAAACAGAACGAATCATTGAAATCTGGATTGAATTTAGGTGGTATAATAGGCCATGGAAATTAGGTAGCAGGACTT
>NW_023595414.1:0-1743 GCF_014839805.1 Manduca sexta | reverse complement strand
GTTATTAAAATATGAAACTATGTACGAGCTCTTTATTTGAGTATTTAGTTTAATTAGACTTTAAAATAAAATAAAATAAAAATGCTTTATTCATCACGTAGGCGAACATGGTTGCACTTATGATAAGTCAAGGTACATGAGAACACTGGTTCACAGTATCACTTTATCACTTTCAAACTGAAACAACAAATATTGTAAAAACAAAAGTTTATGCAGATCTTTGAATGTTAGAACCAGGTGATAGCAGAAACCACTGAACGGATTTTGGATTGAATTTGACAATTAGGACACAGGTACAACGTGTCCTCTTCTTCTTCTTCTCCAGGTAAATCTCCATTTCTAAAGGTTTAGTATTCATTTCCTTGAACCTCCCCTTATTCGTGGCTAATCGGAACAGTTTCTCTACCGTTTTTATTCCGATCCACTTCTGTCTATTGAGGAAGAACGACTTTCCTTCCTATCCATCTTTTTCCAGCTATTTTCCTTTCATGATGGTTCACATCGGATAGTATCTATCATGTCTTAAAATATGATTTGGGGATATGATGTCGACACTATGTCCTGGATTGATTCCATAAGTCAATCCAGGACATGGTCTTGTGTTAAGAAAAGTATCCGGTAAGGTGCATTCGGCTAAGTTCGGACGGCTTATGCATGAGTTAAGAGGCCGGCTAAGTTCGGACGGCTTATGGATGAGTTAAGATGCCGGCTAAGTTCGGACGGCTTATGGATGAATTAAGAGGCTCAAAAATATTTTTTTCTCAAAAAGACTTAAGTACCTATAGTATATTTACTGGATTATTGAACCTACTTTATGTGATATTTCTATCTTTTTTCAATTTGTGGGGCGTAGGATCGGCACAGGACGCCTTTCCGTCCCCACAATGAGTGCTGGATTGCGTGAGGGGAAGTGGCAATGCCAATTAATAAGGCCCGGGAGGTTTTATAACGTATATTCACTATTCACACGTAAAAAGATACAATGATCCGGCGGACACACAGTAGCGGCGTACGTTTCGCAGTGCGGCGTGAGCGGTGCAGTATGCACGTCGCTCTCTCCTTTTCTTGCACTGTTTTTTCCTGGCTGGAACACTTCAGGGCTTCTTGTTTTCTTCCTTTTCTTGACTCGAACTGAACTTGCTGGAACTCGAACTGCCGAATGCCAAAATTGCATTCGCTTATATATAACCCGGCTATCCCGTAGGGAGAGCCGCCAAAAATATAACTATACATAAAAATAATACGCCTATGTGCGATACGAAAAAAGTTATAACAATAAAACATAAGAAAATTGTCTACAGACGACGCACAAAGGCCTTAAAAACGCTATTTACTTTGATATGAACTTATATACAATACCCATGTTTACGGCATGGGGTAGGCAAAAGCAAAAACTATATCTACGTAAAGTTTCTACACTGTCACTTCAATATCTCGGTCGTGAGATCGCTTTATAACGCACTACTAAAAAACAGTCACACACACGTGCGCGGGCGCATTGTCCGTCCCTCTCTGGGTGTGTCGTTTCGCTCGACACACCTACTGCGCATGCGTGAATGCGCTGTCTCGCTCTTTTCGTGTGTGCGTCCTGCACATTCTCCGCCGTGTATCGCCCAGCGTCCAGGGGCGATACATTATGTAGACGTGCAGGACGTGCTCGCCGCCGATTGCGGCGCCGCCTCTTCGTTGCCGCTGCCTCGTCGCTCGGGTGCCGCAGGGTGCAGGAGGACGATTTTCTTCACG
>NW_023595413.1:0-15000 GCF_014839805.1 Manduca sexta | reverse complement strand
TGTTAAAACCCGCCATCGTGGCCCACACGATCCGGGATCAGCCTGTGTTTATGCGACTTTAACTGTCCGGCATAATTGTATTGACTTCCGAGGGGTAATCATCTCTTGTCTGTCATTATATTGAATCCAGTTCCACTTATGATCAGGTGCAGTGGGATACCTTTGTACGTATGAAAAAAAAATTGACTACTGAGGTTATACCACGGTCGAGCCGGACCATCCGTGCTGTAATTCTACCAATTTAAGCCGCTTCTCACAGTAACACGAGTATACATATTTACCAAACTTGCCACAGCAGTGAGATATTGTGTAACCAAAGTTCAAATGTGAATTGTTATTGTTTTGCGTGTAACGGAGTGAAAGTACTATGTTGGGAATCATCTGCTTTTGGACGTTTGTGATTACACGTTTGGCGCGTATTAGAAATTTAATAGACTGTTCTGAAACGTTTCTGAGCGATGGCTTCAAAGCGGAATTAAGTTAGATTGTGGGGATATTAAAAGTAATATTAATAGTTAATGTACAGTCTTCAATTGTTAATCTACATGTTCTGTACATACTTCAATCGTAATATTATTTTTTCTATATTGAAAGTAAAGTAACACATTTAAGTTTATTTTAGTGAAGGAAAATCGATTTTTAATGCGGAGACAAAAAAATTATAGTATGAATTTGTTCAACTTCTTTTGTTGCTGACTGTACATTAAGCTTGTCATATACATCAGCTTTACTGTATTTATAGCACGATTAATTTTATAATATATTGGATGGTGTTTCTATTATTTATGGGCGGTCGTATCGCTTACCATCAGGCGAAAAGTATGCTCGTCTCGTCATTCAAAGCAACAAAAAAAGAAAAAAATGCCATACTTTACGGGATGTAATGTGTAATATAAGTGCTGCGTGCGATGCGCCTAACATATTATGATATCTATTCTATATAATTCAGTCTACGTTTCCGAACTTCATTCCGGATTCAACGAAGGTACGACCACTAAGCCCCGGTTTTTCATGTCTATTGAACAATAATCGTAATCTATAGATTGCATTAAGTTACGACCTTCCAAAACCTTATATAGGTATCGTGTTATAAATCAATGAATAACAATGACTACAGCATACGTAATAAGGTCGTATTTGCAATGTCACGTCTGTATTAAAGTGCTATTGAATCATTTCCGTAATCCAAAATAGATTGTATTTTTTATGTAATTGGGCTTTGATTCCCATTTATTTACATATTTACGCACTTTTTCTATTTATAAATTTTTGTTCTAAATTCAAAATTCGTAATAATCATTATTTTAAATCGGTTACTTACGGACTTTTGAATTTTCTGTTTTCAAATTATTTAATTTATTTTATCTTTTCACCCTCGTTAGCTTTGTATTAATATTAACCTCTTTATACCTCGCCTGTTTAAATTAATCTGGAGGGAAATCATTTTACTTAAAAGCGAGTCGGTCTACGTTGTCGGGTCGTTGACCGCTCAACAGCTGTTGTGTCTCAGATACATAAAACATTTATTTCTTATATCATGTTTCATTTTTGCTAGTACAAGACCTTTGCCTAGCAATCTGATAAATGTACACGATAGGTACCTCATGTTTTGTCGGAGTGTGTGGAGTGGGTCTCATAATTTGGGTACCCGTACTGTTGTACGTGTGTAGTTCCACCCATAACCACGAAGGTTGCAGTCTTCGAAACGTCGGAAGAAAATTAAAACATAAAAACCGCGATATAATCCGAAAAATAGTTTAATTTTAATGGGCATTATAAATTAGTTTTTTTGTCTGTTCCTGCGACGAATGGGGCTAGGATTTTAATAAAAAAATATTTTGACATAGTGAAAAGAGAGTGAACACCCGTGAAAGCGAACGATGGAGCGACACGCTCATGAAAGTTACGACCAAGCCTCTGAAATATAAAAAAGATATTTCTATCAAAATTGAATGCAGTAAAAACCGGTTATAACGACTATCGTATATAACGACCAGACTAGATGGCGCTTCAATCTAGTTATAACCGGTTTCCACTGGATAAATGTTGAACATAAAGTGAAAAGTGAATAATGGGTGTTATGAGACTTAACTTATGTTTAAGTACGACCGTAATGTAATAACTTTGTAATTCAACGTGCTAAGCTACTTCATGGACAGTCACTTAACACAGGCGAGTTACTCGCTAGTATAATTATTTAGTTGTATAAAACAGTCATTGTTGTAAATGGGAGTACACTTTTCGCTGGCTCACTATTACAAGGTTGTAAATATTTTTTTTTTTTGCATAAATTGGTTTATAATCACTTAATTCTGTCTTCTTAACCAATTGCAAACAAAGGATATCAATTCAACGTTTTTTTTTTCTGTATATATTTCTAATAATCCGGATAGTTAATAAAAGGGAGACCATGATTTTTTTAATTTTTACTAATATTAATTTCGTTTTTGCAATATAAGTAAAATTAAAATAGGACCTTGTAATATCTGACATAATATTTGTCGCGCGTATGAGCTCGATTTAAAGTAATCTAAAGGTATGACGAAGACATCTCTTGTTCATCTCAAAGATGTAACTAAGTTTAGCAACTGTTTCCATTTAACACATCGCAAAAATGTTGCTTCGAAATCCAAGCTAGTTGACCCCAACTGGTTTACTAAATATCCTTGAAGACGCGTGCATTAGTTTATACGTTGCACTTATTAGTATCTTTATACCTATTAGCTTCTTTGGTAAGGCATTTGTGCGTATTAAATACCGTATATGTGCAATGTGCATATCGTAGCCTTCACGTAAACACACATTTATTATGCAAAAGCTTAAACATTTAATGCACTCAAACAAAAACTTAAACCAGTCTACATAGAGCTAAGATCATTAATTAAAATCTAATTAAGTTTTGTATAATTAATATACGATAAAACTTGCGAATATGCTAAATCCGTCGCCAGTAGACGGCGTGCAGTACAATCAAGAACACAAGTTTAAACAATGCAGGAACGTGGCGCGCTTAGAGAACAGATAAGAAATGTTTCATGGACACGGAGGAACTTTCCTTGCTTTAGATATAGAACTTTGAAAGTGTGGCTAATTTATGTGTTAGAATTTAATCTTGTTTAACTAACTTTTGCTCGCGGCTTTGCCCGCGTGAAGGAGAGTTTTCCGGACGTTTGTCCGACTTACTTCGTATGTATCGATATATTAAGACTAAATTTCATACACACAATCATTATAAATTGTAGCCTATGTGTTATTCTGATGTATAGTCAATATTATTATAAAGTTTAATCCGAATTCGTTCAGTAGTTTTGTCAAAAAAGAGGAACAAACATATATACATACATACATACAATCATTCATCCATCCTCACAAACTGCATTTATGATATTAGTAGGATAATGAGTTATATGTCCTCTTTGCTTCTGCTGTATTGTTTTAGGGAGAGTTTTGCTTTCTATCAGTATTTTTAAAAACGACTAAATCCCAGAAACTTCTTTACCTACTTATAAAGTTAATGAGAAGTTAATAATTATTCCCAAATCATGAAAGCAGTCATTCTTACAAATTTTATTTTCTTTCAAATTTATGACATGTTTTTTCCTTTCAGGTAAAACAGCTTCCAACAATAGAAAAACGGAGTAATACATCTCCCACACCGGTTTGTTTCAAACATTTTGTTAATAAATATACAATTAGGCCTTATTTTCCATAATCGTAATAAAACAAATGCCATTTTAAAATATTCAGCATTAAATAAATTTCTTAATTCCATAATCGACTTCCTTCATTCGTAAGTAGTTAACGCTGGTATTGCTGAATCAAGCTATTAACGACTGCTCTAATTGATTTCTTAATTACTTTCGCATTTCGGGAGTTCACCCACTGTTCATTTTGAATTAAGGAATTTAATACTTAAATTCTATTATAATTTTAGCATGACGTGGTTTGACAACTTAACTGCGTTTATCATGTGTTATATCTTTAGTCGTACTAAGTTTTGGTTTACTTTCAGAGACTTAAACGATAAATTTAAGTGGACAAGATACTATATTTATCACACTTTTATCGTGTACTTACTAGTAGTGATGGCAATAAATGCTATTCTGAATTTATTTCATTAGCATGCTAAATTTCATGTCTTAGCATGCTAAATTTCATGTCTTAGCATGCTAAATAACCATGCTATTGCTGATATAATGAATTAAAATTGTGTGAATTTTAATTAGCGAATTATATTTCGCAAATTAAAATGCACAATATAGAAATAGCAATTTGCGCGCAATGAACGGGCTAAGTTTCTTTGTTGCATTGTCCGCGTGAAAAGCTATTCTCGTTGCCAGTGGCGAAAGGTGAAATTATTCAAAAGGGAACCCGACACTACATATAGGTACTAATAAGCATATATGCGGTCTGCAAATCATTTTATAATTAGATTTTATATAAATTCTATCTAAGGGAAGCTGACAGGAATCGGGTTATATGGAGCCCTTGCCACTGCCTGCTACAATAGTCCCTTAAACACATTAGTAATTTATAACTCGAACAGTATGCTTCCAAAACGCCATCGTTTTAAAAGTCCGATCAAAACATCAATTATTTCTAATGGTTGCAAAATTCCGAAAACAAAATACAATCGTTTGTATTAATCTAGGACATGGTCTAGTACTATGCCAAGTTCCATACAAATGCGTTTAGCTGTTTTGCGTTAATTTATAACAAACATCCGAATCAGATCAACCAAGCGGAAAATCCTGTGAAGTTCGGCAGCGATCGTACACGTATATAATAAGATAATGCACAGACGAGGAAAAAAATAAGTACAGAGTCTTACATTAGAATAAATCTGATATCTGTAGGAGCGTTGGCCTTTCATCCTTCTGAGATTAAAGCGCTCGTTCCTGTGTAACCATACGGAAAATCTCAACGAATGAATTTCTATTAATATGAAAATAATATCTACCATTTTTAATATTCCGAATTCGAAATTCTGTTTCATTATCTTTATTGTGTTTTACGCCATTGGATTGGCCAGTGTTATTTTTATCGTTTGAGTATATACGGCCAGTTGTAAGAGCTAAGATTTTTTTTCTAAGTAAAATTCTCACGTTCAATATGATAGATGCCTTGGTATTTCACTTCAATGACAAAAGAGGTGAGATCTAAATGGGCGTTCAATAGTCGGTCCGGAATTTATTTATAACAAAATAAAATATTTTATAACAACTCAAAATATCATTAATTCTTCTTATAAATTAAGATAATAAATTGAAGCTTAAGGTTTGACTTGGCTAGTTCGAATATACGAATTTTGTTACAGCCTTCACAAGTTATCTTATTCTCCAATTAGCTATTATTATATGGAGAGAGCTCCATGACTATTTTAGTAGGGATGTTCGATGGCCAGTTTTCACCAGCGAACCAATTATTTGGAAGAATAAAATGAAGAAGTTACAGCTTTAGAACTTGCGAAGGCTATAATATAATTCGTATATATAATCTGGAAAAACCGTCTTACCCTGTCATCCGGTCTTACCCACCTTACCCATATCAATTTCTTAAAACACCACACTAGTTAAAACATAGAAATAACTAATAAGTAAGACATCCAAACTTAGTAAGCAATAAAACCATAAGCATTGTAATCGTATTTTGCCAAGAAAAGTTTCCACTTGTTATTCTGGTTACGTCTCTTTGAAACTATATCCCTGTGAACGGCAAACAAAATGATAACTACTGTAAACAACGCACTTATAGCTTTGAAGATGAAACCTTTTTCTGTTATTTTTTCATACGAGCATTGCAAAGTGACTGGAAGTATGTCGTAGAAACTCTTGTTCTAATATAATTTTAAAATTAAAAACATAAATGTCTTATGTCAACTCGTGTAAAACAAGTGCTCAATGATAAAAATACATTCTCTGAATTTATCCGTATTTTTCATTTCACGTATAGTATTTTCATTATTTTTACTACAAAGTTGAGTGGGATTCAATAGAATGTCTACTGACGGAAGATGATTACCTCGGCAGTCGAGACAATTATGCCGGTCTGTTGGAATCAGATATACACAGGCTGATCCCAGAACGCGACACACTTACGTGGGCCACTATGGCGGGTTGTAACACCTTGTGTACGGAGGTCACTATCCGGGCGGATATGAAATATATTCTACTACCAACAAACATATAACTCAACTAAGTTTGCTCACGATTTCGCCAGTGTTAGTCTTTTTCCATAGGTTAGAGTAGAAGTAAAGCATCACGAAGAAAATTATATAAAAAAATTTAAAGGTATGTGAAGTCTAGCACCCTGTCGTAAGCCGTGGGATGGACTATGGTCTAACATCTCTCAAGAAGCCAAACAGCCTTAGAATGTATGAAAAACTCGTCACGGTAATGTATGTTTCATTGTAATTGGTGGAGAGACTATAATTGATCAACACATTGGTCTCTTGACCAATCACAACCATCGCAAATAGACGACACGGGCCTTCATGTCATCTTTGTATGCCAGGAGGGCAGGCGCATTTCTAGAAGCAAGTCAGACAATATAAGGCTATTACACATAACATTCTAAACCTATTTTCAAACTATTCTTTCAATATTTCATAAAAGAAACTTTCCTTTCCAACTACCACAAAATGTCGACTCATCCGCTTAATAAGCCCACAATGCCAACCTAATACCATTTCCACTGCACTCAGAAGTAATAAACTAAATCATCACTCTCCATTAATCTCGGTGGACAATCATTTTTACTCAACTGTCGTAGCGCGTGTGAGTTGTAAGGGTGAGTTTACACGGTAGTTTTGTAGTGACGACTTTTATATTTATCCAACTTCGTAGGAGCAGCTTCATTTTTATTTATTAAGTTCAGTGTAGATTATAACGTGACTTTATTAATAGATGCTACACTGGTTAGTTACATCGTGGAATATGGAGATTCATAATGCCGGAGAAATCAAGTTTTTTTTTATTGCTTTGAATGACGAGATGAGCTTGCCGTTCACCATGTGGTAAGCGATACGACCGCCAATAAAGAGAAGAAACATCAATCAACACCTTGAATTACAAAGTATGCCTTGAACCTTTCAAGGTCAACAGAGCATTCACATTACTTCTAGTATTGTGGGCGTTAAAAAGCGGGGTCATTTGCGAATTATCTTCCCGTATTTGCTCTTGTAAACAGAGGCACTCAGTAAAGTTTGCTCTTATAGGCAAACACATGCTATGCATTAAAGACGCTACTATTCGTGCGTAGTTTTAGCTCCAGTGTGGACGGACCTTAATTTACTGCTGTCGTGTGAGCTGCATTAATCTTCATAACGTCGTCATAGAGTATTTCTTGGTATTTACTTAAGAAAGGGTGGCCGGGGGAAATCCGAGGTTGACCGCATCTCGTTATATCTCCCCTTTATTACTGTTTCTTATATAATGCTGTTTATGTATTTTGCAGTGAGTTATACACTTTAACTTACGTTGTTTTTTTTTTACAGTAAATTGAAGTTGGTCTAATATAGATAAATTTTATCGCTTCGTTCATAAATAAAACCACATATTCATCTTTACGTCTGCTAACACGGATATTGCTTGCTAATGACTAATGTTTTCACCAACATAACAGCTTTTCTTTTCTTATTTTTTTCATCACTTTGTAGTTTAGTGCGAATATGGCGTGTGCTTGTATTTTTGAATGTAATCGTATTGTTTACACTTTTTTATTTTTCCTTTATATTAAGATTTAACCCAAATAAGCAAGTGGGTGCGAAGAGAATCTACCTCTGCGCCAAACGTTATACAAATCCGGTCCTGGATTTCTAAGTTTTATTCTAGAAAATATCAATTCATCTCCACAAAACGCATTTATTATAATTTTATATTATATTATATCCGTATTATAAAACAGCGATCTTTTCCAATTCGGCACGGTATAATACGGCGTATTTACAATGTGACTGCAAGAAAAAGTACTATTTTTATTACTTACCATTTATTTTAGACTATAGACCAAAGTGTACCTTTTGTATTTGATCGACTTAAACTTTTATGTGACAGGCAACATTTACTCAGAAGTTTTGAAAAGATCTTAGTATCATTAAGATACCTAATAAAAAAATCTGCCATCTTCATCGAATTATTCAGTTAAATCCGCTGAAATTCAGATTCCATCAGCATTACTTGAAAACCGAACTAAGCTCACAAAGCACGTATAAAGCTTTACAGAGCTTACGTTAGCAACTGTTAGTCTCGTGCTAATCATGTTACGTGCTTACTATATTAAGCTTTTGAAAGCTAAATTATTGGAACGCAATTCAGTGAACTTGATTGAGATTAGATATTGACGAGTAATCTTACGCTGGCTTATTTGTGCAAACTAATATGATTGATTCATATCTTATGTTATATGAAATCACTATAATATGTCGCTGTTATATCAAAATGTATGTTTGGCTTTTTTTTAAATAATGCAAGCGGTCATGTGTTTATAAATTTCAATGTTCTAGTTATAATCTGTTTTTAAGGATATTATGGTTGAATAGACACAGTAAAATTATGTCGTTCCCGAAAAGATTTTTTACATAGTACTATAAAAAACATTTAGCCTGAAATAGAGTATTTAAACATACCACATTTTAATATAATGAGTATTTAAATAAACCACATTTTGATATAATATAGACGAATATATTTTCTTCTATCTTTATTGTTCTATTGATTTCTTAGACTAATGGGTCGCCATCACTATAATTGTCAAAATATGGTGGTGAAATAGGTGGTGCCGACTTTGATTTCCATGCCAGGCTTTTTTCGCAAATCCCTCTGATTTGGACTCTTGTGGAAAATAGACAGATTCCATTTCCAAGCCAAGCAATATTTTTCATGGATTTTTCCAGAATCCACTCGGATTAGCACTCCCGTAAACACAGACGGATGAATCTGAAAACTAAATTATTTTGGTAGCCTAACTAAAAATATTCGGATACTGACATGCTAACACACTCACACCATTTATTCTCAAAGGAATGAGCAGAGGCACGACTGACGTATCAATAAAATACAATAATATACATAATGATTTTGAAAAAATAATTATTGGCTCAATAAATAAATTTTATCCAAGTATTACCACACATTTCAGCTTCATTCATTCGAGAAATTTCATGTGCGTATACAAGTTAATTGGAAACAAAAGACGAGTAAGCCGATCCTCCCAAACATAGAGCTGTTTATCATCAAAGGGGCAGGCGCCACACGATCCATTGACAGTTTTTCATAAAGCCTTCGTAATGCGAAATTATTTCGATGCCCATTGTCATAGGCGATCCATTCAGCATCGGAATTATTTACGAAGTACAGAAGGTAGCGTCAATGATGGATGTTTTAATATCTATGTATGTGAGTTTTAGGGTTGTCCCGTCCGGAAAGCTGAAATATTCAATTTTTTATTTTGAGTTACCGGAATGGAATATAAATAGAATCGAGGAAGGTGTAAGGTGCTGACAAATTTGCATGTACCGGTTATCGTGTGTTAGTAATTAATAACTTTAATTTAATTTTTAAATTACGGCATTTTTAGATTTCTTTTGCTGCTGAGCATTGTGAAAAAATATGATACGTTTCGATATGAGAGGCATTGCAACTATGTATTGTATTATGGGACATCATGACACATAAGAAGATCCCAAAGGCCTGGAACAGTTACTACTGTGTACAAGCACAGCATTTCTAACAAAATAGAAACCCGTTGGTCGATTAGAAGCTAGAAATATCCGTGATAAAAAATAATCTTTGCCACACTTAGATCAGTTATCTTTGGACATAAATACACGTTTTTATAGTATATTTCTACTGAGAAATAAAGAAAACCCAACAAACAAACTTTCGCATTGATAATGTTAGTAAAAAATTCTAATTTATCAACGTGATCTTTTTGAAAAGCATAGTATAATAACCTTTGTTGACTACAAATGTAAATTAAGAGTGCCAACCCTAATGCGAATGCAAATGAAGACCGTGGTGTATGCATATTAATATGGTCCGATGATCCATAACTTCCACCGTCGACAGGAAGCTCCCATTAAATGCTTCAGATGACCTTTGTTTTACGTAAATGTAGCGGCCAGTTAACAATACAATGATGAAATCTGTTATTATTTTTAAAGAAAACCTATGAAGTTTTGAAAGGATTTTTTCAAGACTAGACGAGTAAGTAAAATGTGTGATAAATTCTAAGTTTGATATAGGAATTGGCCTAGAAATCCTATACTTATAGATTTTTTTACTTACATAGATACACCAGAATTACTGGGATTAGTATGAAGCCATATAGAGTATTGACTGACTGCCTCCGGGGCGTAATTGAACACAGTACGAGTACGAATATCGCGCTGAGATCCGGATTTAAATCCCGGATCGGATCAAAATAATTGTGACCGGGTTTTCCATCTTAAAAATTATTCAGTCGCAGCTCGGAGCCAGGAAGTTGGTGGTGCGATACACCCGTGCCTCGAAAAGCATATAAAAGCAGTTGCTTCTACGATTGATCTCTCTCCGATCATGTAGGATTGCCGTCTCCGGTATTCCGGTCATGTCGTGAAGGAACAGAGAGTGCACCTGTGTATTGCGCACACACTAGTACACTATAATATCTCCTGCGTACCTGGCTGATCTTCGTTAAGATTGGTCGCCGTGGCCGAAATTCGGTTAGGAAGGTATCAAATCATAATATAATATTACTGCAAGTGCATCTCTGTCTACTGTATCGGTAAAGGCATAAGATTACGATATCACGTGGAACGCGATAAGATAGGCGAGCGCTCGCGGCGTTTCCAACTCAAATACATATTGATCTCGGATGTGCGTAATATCGCAAACCAAACATAATATAACCGCTTAGCGCGATGGTTTTGTGGTTGCTTTTGAAAGCCGAATCGGATAACATGGGATCTATTTTTGGCGTGATTTATTATATAGGGTTAGTAGTTTCGATATAGGTATCAATTTTTTAAAAATCCTTATAACTGTCGATTCTATCTAAATTTTAACAGTTAATTTAAATAATGGCATAACTTTACAAGCATAAACTATATGTCTAGACTATCAGCTTAGGTCGTGTAATAGGTATGACGTACTTAGGTAGCTTGTTTTTACAGTGAAGGAAAACATCGTGAGGAAACCTGTATACTTGAGAAGTTCTCTATGCGAATTTTGAGGGTGTGTGAAGTCTACCAAACCGCACTAGGCCAGCGTGGTGGACAAAGGCTTAATCCCTCTCAGTAGTAGACAAGGACCGTACCCAGCAGTGTGACAGTATATAATACAGGGCTGATATTATTATCATTATTCCTAACCGTATTCTAGTTTTTTGTTGTTAAAGATATTTATAAATCAAGTCCTTCTTAGAACCGGTGCCTTTTGGCGTAATGACACTATGAGTATTCTTTGTCATCTCTACTAGCTTACGCCGACAGTAAGTATTTATTGATGTTTGCCTCGCCGACGCGTATACAGAGATACCACCACAATGTCTATTTCTACCGCCAATCAACAGCTTAGAGTCACTGTTGTGTTCCGGTTTGAAGTCCATTTTAGCCATTGTAACTACTAGAGACAATCAGACTTAACAACTCATGTCTCAGGATGACGAACGCAGTGCAATACCAAACAATACTTTATAATTCAGTGTTGGATCGTGTTTTTACTGTTTATGGGCGAACGCATCGCTTACCATCAGGCGAATAACAAGCTCGTCTCGTCATTCAAAACATAAAAAAGGCGTTATGATTAACATCAACTTTGCAATATCGGTTCCATGCCATTTCAATATTCAGCAAAGCCTTAATCAAGAATTCGATCCAAATAAACTTCGAGCCGCAACACAAAACAGTGGCGTGGGCGAGCGCCACCGCGACCACCACAAATACGTAATATGTTGCCCATTTTCTGTCCACTGCAAAATTAAACTTTACACACATTTAATGGCAATCAATTATGACTCATTAATTTTATACAAATATTTATTTAATTATTGTATTTTTATCACCGTATGACCAAATACGCTTGTTCGTTGCTCGGTTAGATGTTTAGTTTGTAGTTACTATAATCGGACTCGGTTTTGTTGAAGATATGGCTATAATTAGGGTTATAGAAATATAAAGTACTAGCTTCTTCCAGCGGCTCCGCCCGCATGATAAGGTTTTCCAGGTGATCACTTTATATTTTTGCGAGGTAATAAGCACTCGGAAGTAATTTAGGTTCCTATTTGTGAAAGAATTTTCAAAATCGGTTCAGTAGTTCCAGAAATTAGCCCCTACAAATAAAACAAAGTTAAAAACTTTCTTCTTATATTAGTATAGATAAGATGTGAGATTAGTGGAAACAAGATGAATGATTTTTAAATAAAAAAAAAATGTGTATGTGCTACAACTAAAACCTGTGAAGTTATTGATATTTTAATTAAAAATTCAAGAGCAATTTTATCAAATTCAGAAATTTTAATTATGATTAAAATAAATTATCAATATAGAATTTTGATAATCGAACACCATTTACACTTCATTGAGCATTAAGCGACTTGACAAATGCTCGTTAACATGACAAATATATATCTAAGAAATTAACATTAATACTATGTAAAATAAACGTAACGTTTTATTAGGAGTAATGTGATATCAGCCTGGCAGCGAGATAATGTGCTGTCATTCCCATTGCCCGTCCTAGGATGGCATTTATGTCTCGGCAGATCGTACACTTGCGACAATAAATCGCATAAAGCGCATATTGCACCACACACTTCATAGTGAAGAGGTAAGTTTATGATTTTTTTTAACGGGGATTTCCTCTGACACAATTTAATAAACAGAAAGTCATTTTGTCCTAATTTATATACTTAATATGTTTTAGAATATATAGCTTTTGCTCGCGGCTTCACCTGCGTGAAGTAGTTTTCTGGAATAAAAGTTCTGCTACATATTTTCCCGGGATAGAAAGTTTCCTATAACCTTCCCAGGGTCTTAAACTATCTCCATACCAACTTTTCGGGATAAAGGTCGCGTTATTTATTTTTCCGGGATAGAAAGTAACGCCCATATTCATAAACGTTATTTATCTAAGGACGGAGCATTGCTGTGATATAAAGTCTGTATCTCAGTGCTGACGGCATAGCAGCCTTCGCAGTGCATAGACATATGGCCGTTGTGATTGGCTAATATTGAGATATAACTTTAATCTAGTTGGTTGTCAGATAAACAAAGCTAAATATGTTCAGTAGATTTTGAGAAAATCAATAACTTATAGACAGAAAAGAGGACTTTGTTTTATATGTATAGATTTTGATTCCCAAAACAGACTTACAAAGTGCAACGTAGCAAAGATAAACGTACTTAAAAATTAAGTCGCAGTTTAAAATCGCCGACATACAACTAGCTTATTAGTGTTATCAAGAATCGTGTTACCAAAGTGGGGCTCGAGGGTTTCTCACATTTGACTGGCACATACATTATATTATCTATTTCTAAGTAATCTTATAAAGCAAAATTAAACTTTATAGTTTTAACATTTGAACTTATTTCGCTGTGTGTAGGATTTGACGATGTGGGAAGAATAGAAATAACACAGTTGTAACAATATGTGTGCTTTTATCTAAACTTGATGTTGTATATATAAGATTTTTAAAGATAAATTCAGTACTTATTTTCTTGCGAACCTGTTTGATTTTAAATTTAATAAAAATTTTGTTTATATTGGAGCGTTTGTCTACAGCAACAATTCAACCAGGCTTATCGATAGCATTAATATTCCAAAAACATATTTAGCCAACTGCCAAATTCTGCTTACCAATTTAGGAATATAGATAATGTAATGTTTCTTATAATACTTTTCTTTTAAAAGTCCTAAAATTTTACTTTCCCAGATAAAATATAGTCAATATTTTTATTCAAGTTTTAGTCTTCCTGCAGGCCAAAATTCAGCATATATCAGTCTTTATGTTAACTACTTAATGCTTACTAGCGTTTAAACATCTTCACATCGCCTTTTGTTTTATAATATAATTATTCATGCTTCGGAAAGCACGTAAAGCCGTTGGTGCTAATCCATCTCCGCTCATGTCGGATTGCCGTCTCACCGAATTATGAAAGAAAAGGAATAGAGAAACACCAGTGTATTGCGAACTATAATATCTTCAGCACACCTGGCTGATCTTCGTTAAGATTGCTCCCGTTGCCGAAATTTGCTTAGGAGGGATTAAAATCGTCTGGTAATTACCTTAGGGTAAAACTAGATATTGATAAAAAATTGTCACTTGATAAGAAGCTTATAGTACTTAATAACTTAATTAAAACTGTAATGAGCATCCAAAAAACAGCATTACAATAAATATACATAAATACAAAAATCCCATATCCTTATTAATTAAACCTTTTCAACCAACACGGAACAATTAGCCGGGCTCTGTGTTCCAGAATTTTGATCTTAAGTTAATTCAAGGTTGGGGTCGCTTGGGAGCGACCCTACTTAGAGCTCGTTACACGCTAACGATTCAAATAAATCTTAATTTACCTCCATTGAGTCATTTTATCTTTAATTCCCTGGGCGATGTTGATTGGACAAGCTTTTGTTTTGGCTTAATCTTGATACGAAACATTGGCTGTTAATACATTTAGAGAGTTAAGGCATCGCAAATGTTTGAAAAGCGACGATAACCTAGTTGGTTGTAGAACGGACTGCCGAGACGAATGTTCGCACGTTCAAATCTTAAGGGTACACACCTCTGACTTTTCTAAAATTATGTGTGTTTTCTTTGTGAATTATCGCTTGCTTTAACTATGAAAGAAAACATTGTGAGGAAACCTGCATGCCTAAGGAGTTCTCTATAGGAATTTCGAGGGTGTGTGAAGTCTACCAATCCGCACTAGGCCAGCGTGGTGGACTAAGGCCTAATCCCTCTCAGTAGTAGAGGAGGCCCGTGCCCAACAGTGAGACAGTATATAATACAGGGCTG
>NW_023595412.1:0-1414 GCF_014839805.1 Manduca sexta | reverse complement strand
TCTAAACCTGCCAGTCATATATATAACAATAACTACAGAGCCTCAGAATATTACAGCAAAGCAATGAAACATTTAGGACTTCCATTCGCAAGAATAAAATTGTTGTTTATATTATTATATCTATTATTACTATAAGATTGTGTGTTTATTCCATATTTTTATTTTAGTATAATATATTTAAATATTATGATAATATTATTAATTATATAAAAATTTTTTCAAAGCTTGAATGAAACTTGTTCTGAGCAATATTTAATATAAACTTTGACATTACTTCAAAAGTTTTAAGGCTTTTATTAGTATAATAATATAAATTCTGATTCTAGTATACAGATTACGCATTAATTTGTATTGATCCATTTCCTATTTATTTATTTCCTCAATAATGTAAACTATTTATGACTTGTATTGGGAGTGATGTAAAACAAATAGCAGGCAAAAATAACGCCAAAGAGTTGACAAATCTGAAATAACTATTGTATCAACTATCATGTAATGCAACATAGGTGACATTAAACATAATTCATTTGCACATTTACAAAAGTTACATTACATAAGTTATTGCTTAACTTCATTTCTTCAAAGCGTAATTTGAACCTTAACGTCGGGTGTAACCCAACAATAACAGCTTGGCTATTTTTCTGTTAAAAAGAATTGATTTCGCCTTGACAGTTTTGAATAAAGTTGAAATTGTATTCATATTAAGTATATCTCGAACTCTGAGCTACCCCTGTATAAACAAAATTACTCTCATTTTCAACTAAGCTAAGATAATAAATTATACTATATAGGGTATGTTGTAGTTAATTATAAAATGTAATTTATTACATATTTATAAATAGGTTGCTCAGAGAAGTTTTACTGGTTAAGTAATGAGTTCCTATTTGAAGTCATTTTACTTTTGTTCAATAACGGGCGTAGTTAACGCTGTATCATCCATTATTAATAATACGGACTACCCAAGCTTTAGTTGGCTCCTCTTAGCTCGTATGCTAATGCGCTGAACTTAAGCGGGCGTTCAACCTGAGGACGTTACGTAGGAACTTGTTGCAATCGACGATCTTTGTTTTTGCTCCTGCACAATACCTGACGCGGGACATGACGGAACATAACAAGCTGAGTGGGCTATATTTAAGAAAAGAGCTAGAATGCCTCCAATAAATTTTGATATAGGGTTCCTCTATGGAACCTACGAAAAGTTACATAATATTTACTCTATATAGTAATTTCTTGATGCATGTATTTATCACATATCATGCATTGTTAGTGTTATTATTTCAAGACGCATTGTTCTGTTTTATTTCATAGTGTCAACTAGTCATACAAAACAAACTGTTATGATTCGATGTGGCGTAGAGGTCACTCACGTTTGTTGTACTTTTATTATGAGACGTTTATTATTCAGGTAATATAG
>NW_023595411.1:0-6058 GCF_014839805.1 Manduca sexta | reverse complement strand
TGTTTGGCGCACACTATGTCTTACCTAGCTGTGCAATGCAAAAACTTTTATTTCTTGCTCGTTCATAAATTCAGAACAATGCTCTCGGTTCTTCTGATAGAATAAAATTTATTTCCTCATATTTAGCTGCATAAATATCGGTAAAATTTCACTATTATAGTGGTCTCGTTTTGTTTCCAATTTTGTGAGTATATTTTTATATTATACTTTTGACCATTCACTACAAAGATTCAAGTATATGATACTAACATAATCTTTTATTTACAAAATAAAAAAACTTTTCATTTTCGTCTTTAAAAATTGTAGAAATTATTAGCAAGATTAATTCAACTCTAGTAACAGTTCTGACTGTAATAACAGTTTTGTATGTAACTACTAGAACAGTAGCTCGATACAGATTTTTTAAATCTGCCAAAATTCCGAGATTGAATCCCATGCGACGATGTATGCCCACGGCGGCCGGTCCCGGCCGATCCTGTGGGACCATCTCAGGGAGTGAACTTGAAAAATGTTGCCCGCCACTATCATTACCACTTACGAACACTTTGTACGAGATTACGTTCGTGATTTAGGAATGTTTGTTGCTTGTTTTATCGGAATATTCGTTTTATTTGCTGTTTTTATGTCACGGGAATAGTTAAGTATACTTGAACAGCATCAGTTTCAACTGAATCAGTTAATAACAGTAAAGTAAAGTTTATTTATAATAATAATAATATCAGCCCTGTATTATATACTGTCCCATTGCTGGGCACGGGCCTCCTCTACTAGAGGGATTAGGCCTTATTACACTACGCTGGCATAGTGCGGATTGGTAGACTTTACACACCCTCGAAATTCGTATAGAGAACTTCTCACGAATGTAGGGTTACTCAGTATATTTTCGTTCACCGTTGAAATGCGAGTAATTAACAAAGAAATCACAAGTAAAGTTTATTTATAATAAACGATATTTGTAATAAAATAATATGACAATATATTTGATAAGTAAACTCGGGTTTCTTTCTAAAACACAGAATCGTCATATTATTTCTCTCATAATGTTCCCTACCGATATGCGAATTTCATATACAAAATCAATGCTGACTTATTAGATTTAAAGTCACACCTGATGCCAGGGTCCCCGTAATCACCAGCCTCGAACCCCAAGCTATTTTGTCTTCTTAACTACTTCTATATGACCCTTGAAAAACACCCTCATGCAAAACAAAATCCTTACAAATCCTCAGTACAAAAGACGATAATGCCGGGTTATTTCATATTCAATTAAATATTTTGTCAGGGATAAAGAAATCTATTAGGGATTTTTGGGGAGTTAGGTTTATGTTTATGGATGACTTAGTGATGTTCGTTTAAGGGTGGTATATATAAAAGAAATATAATATTTTGATTTAAAAAGAAGTCTATTTGGTTATAATGAAAATACTTAGTGAATACAGACTACGTGTACGGTTTAGTTTTTATCACTACTTAGTATAAAACAAAGTCGCTTTCTCTGTCCCTATGTCCCTTTGTATGCTTAAATCTTTAAAACTACGCAACGGATTTTGATGCGTTTTTATCAGATAGAGTGATTCAAGAGGAAGGTTTATATGTATAATTACATCCATTAAATAGTGGAGAAATACTGTTATTTTGTTATGTTATACCCGTGCGAAGCCAGAGCGGGCCGCTATGTTTTTATATACAACGTTCACAGTTTTTCTGTAGTGTATTTAGTATCAGCCTTGCACCCGTGCGAAGCCGGGGCGGGTCGCTAGTTAGATATAAAAATGATTGTAAATGTATTTCGTAAGTGAGTGAAGAGTAAAATAACATGTTATATTTGTGTAGTGAAATTATAATTTTCCCCTCCTACTAATTCAAGGGTTACAAGTAATTAGATATTAATAGATAAACGAACCGACACGTGTCTGCGAATGGTATAACGTTTTGTTACCAGATGAAAAAAGAATTGCTCAATACTTTTTAAATAGCTGTGTGAAAATAATTCTACACGAATATTATTAAAAAACGAAGTCGCCCAGAAAAACTTTGTTTTATATTGTAATTTGTATTCACAAAATAGATTTTCAAAGCTAATTTTTCAATACCGATTTTCTTTCTGAGATTTAGTTCCTCTTAATACAAATGCTGTAAATGTTTCTTTATGGTCCTGAACCTCAAAAGGAACCCTTATAGGATCACTTTGTTTTACGCTTGTCTGTCTGTCAGTACCCTTTTACTTATGGATACGTAGAAGTATCAAGTTTAAATTTATATCAATTACTCGATTCTACGGTATCGTGCAGCTGTGAAAAATTAAACATGTAAATAAAAGCGATCAAAATATATATAGGTTTATGTCGCATATTTTGAGATTTCAGAAGGAAATCAAAACTTGTAGGGTACTGTTCGTTGTCCTTTAATCATAAATTTTGTAAAGAAGGAATGTCCTTACATCTTAAAAATCTGAAACGCGAAACAAAAAAGCGAAATGACTATTACAAACTTATTATATGCGGTCGGTGCAATAACTGCGTATAGCGATCGAGCGGCAATGTTAAGTTTGTCAAGTTTAAACTTGTACAATATACTTAAATACCTTACCAACAACTTTTCCCGAGTCCAACTGGGCCCTGTGCAATTTTTTAATAATAAAACACTTACATAATGAAATATTGTACCTTCAAATTCATCCATTCTATTTAACGAACAAAGAAATTTACATATTAATTTGTCATTAACAAGCATACATAATTTTCAAATATGCCGCCCATACCTCACTGTAGTGTCAAAATACAGAATGAATGTAATGTGTCTGGTGTGCTTGATAACATCTTATCTCTCATCGGGATAGGTAGGTCAATGGGGGATCTATGTAAATCAGTTTTGGTTTTGATAATAAAATGTAATTATGCGCTGCCAGGGTGCATAAATTAGCAAAAAAGTAATAACTTGATGAAGACAATACATTTTATGTTATCTTTTTTTAACCAGTTTTAATTAAATTATGCACTCTGTAGTCTGTACTATCTTAGACGGTATATCATAGATCATTTCAAAAGATTCATTACTTAAATAATAAAACCTAATTTATAATATTATGCTTATTATTTTGTGATCATGGGCACCGGAAGGGGGTGCAGTAGGTGCACGTGCAAACCTGCTCAGGAATAATTCACAAAAAATATAAGTCACTGAATAAATCTGCAATAATGGGATCTATCGACCACAGAGATTTTTTTTATGATAAAGCATTTTCAAAACCCACGCGATTTAAATTTGAAAAAATGAAACTTTATGATATTATAAGGTATAGTGCGTAGCTGCAGATGCACCTCCCTAAAACTAATATTGGCGGCGCCCATGTTTGTGACATGGATTTTTATATATTATTATTTCTTGTTAAGACTTCGTCAGTGGCATAGATGTATTACGGTACGAATGAAGTGTTAGTTCTCGGGTTCGATCCCCGGTCAGGCAAAGTGGTATTCAGTTTTTCAACTCAGTACCGGTCCAAAGTTTGGAATTTGTCCCCGAAATGGCGATAGGTTCATCCCCTATCACATCATGGGACGGAATACGTACGGCGAAAAGTGAGTGCACCAATTGCCCCTCTGCCTACCCCTTCGGGGCTAAAAGGCGTGAGTCTGTGCGTTACTTTTTTAGCCTTGCATAAATATATCAATTTATTAACATTTAAAACGTAATAGAGGACATTCCCTAGTTTATAGTTATTAAGTTTATAATTATTATGATTCTAAATAATCCTTTTCTTTTAGCCCATCGTGTACGAAGGACAAGACAAGAACCCAGAAATGTGCCGAGTTTTGTTAACGCATGAAGTAATGTGCAGGTAAATTATATTTTATTGTTACTTACTTAAAACACATATTCGAATGCTACGCATTCCGAATCATGTCTTATGTTATACAAGTAAAAATGGTGTACCTTATATTTATTTTACAATAGGCACAATTTATATAAATGAATCCTTCCTGATGTCTTTTTTATACTAACCAGAATTCCATATACTGCACTGCAATAGTCATTAATCATAAAAACCATTAGATTTGCAAGTCATGTTTCCAAAAATTGTAATGGTGGACTTTTGTGACACGATTCTATTGTTTGTTATTCTATTTTTAAATGAGACATCTGTACTCTATGACCAACTACAACTTTGGATCCTAGTTTCACTTGAAAAAAAATTAGGATTGTTGTAGTATTTTATTTTACCTTATTTAGCCATAGTTATAGAGTAAAAATTAATTATACAAAATTTGAACTCCGACAAAAGCTATACACAACACATAGTAGGTACTTCCTGTAGTGTATTTTATTTTAACTTTCATTCTATTTGACAGGTATATACTGATATAAGATATATCATTATATATTCTATATCATTAAATACATAATAATATGATATTAATTTTGATATGCCCTTTAATATTTCTTAATTGTGAAATTGTTATATACCATTACCAATAGTTTTGAATTACAAATAACGTGTGGTATCTAGAGGATGTAAGACTCAAGAATCCTGAATAAAATTATGGACACAACACATAGTAATGAACAAATACTATGTATGATCATAAGTCAGATTGTTGTTTCTCAATAAAACTAAAATGTTCGTAAGATTATTTAACGAATGAGCGTAAAATATAGTAACAATTATAAAGTTGTATGATTTGACTGGTATATTAGAAAACAAAATTATAAATCAATGTAACTTTTGACTAAATATACCTTCTTCAGGGATAATTTTACAATAAGATTTACTGTCAAATATGTGTCCAGCAACGAGAGCAGCATAAAGCTATTTGTTTATTGATAGTTAAAAACTAGTTGTATATGTATGGAAACATGTTGTTTCTTAGAACTAGTTGCAAAATTTAAACTCCACACATTCACGCTCCACCCTGTGTTAAGGGCTAACGTATGTTACTACGAACGTATTTCAAGGATATACATTTACGATTTGCTGTATTCCATTCAGTGTTGTAACGTAAACAGAATGGTTTACGTTTCTTGTAACTTTCTAATTACGAAACACGCTTACAAAGAAGTGAACATCCTTATTAATTTAAACATTTTGTTTTGGGGTGGTTTTTCCGCTCGTAAATGTACCGTCTCGCCGCCCTGTGAACACAGTTTAGTATTCAGTAGATCAACTTAATTATTATTAGATTGTTACTGAACTATGTATAATTTTTGTATATTGTGGTTGATAGATTCAATTATTTAGATAACTGTGGTGAAAATTTGAGTAAACAGGTCAAGTAGCATAAAATGTCTAATCTGGAAAGCATTGTATTTATATAGAGTAAGAACTATAAATCATATTATATAAGTATGTTTATAGTTCTTATAAATCCCAAACGGGTATGAAATGTGACGACAGAAAAATCCAGCTTCCGCGCGCGGTATTTTTAACCCTATGCCAAATTGGGAACTTCAATAAAACTTATTTCTAGCTAAAAGCCCGGCAATGTATCGACGATTTCTCTTATATTTTTAAACTTGTGGGCAATGTAAACTACTTGCCAGTGACATACTAGTTTTCTCATTCTTCAACATAAAAAATCTGTTTGCACGATCATTTCGGCATTTTGTACAAACGCTCAAAAAATAATTAAAAATGTCGGTATAAAATAAAACTATACAAACTTGTAACACTGCACGCACTTTACCTATACCTTTATTATGCTACCAATGTGTTAGTGTTTGACAACAGACCGCGTCTGTGTGAGCAATTAAAATTTTATTCCACCTTAGACTGGATATCCCCGTCTCAACTTACGAGATATGTTTGTCCCGCTCGCACGTCTTCAGGGGAGGAGTCTCTAGGGAGTCTGTCCTTTCGATGTCTTTGCCCTTTGCGTCAAGGAGCCCCCAGGTAGGGTGTGCGTGCATACGCTCGGTTAGTGTGGATACGGCTTTATACACAAAACTTTTCATTCATGTATTTTTTTTTGTCCTTAACTTCGATATACGAATAGAGATGTAGAATGTTTACCGATATGCTATGAATTCATATTAAGGAATGAAACTTAAGGAATCGTAGGAT
>NW_023595410.1:0-4812 GCF_014839805.1 Manduca sexta | reverse complement strand
TTTTATCGATTTTCTCAAAATCTACTTAACAGATTTTTATGAAATTTGATATGGAGATAATTTAATACCCTGGGAAGATTATTTTCTATCCCGGACTATATAAAGACTATTATCTATCATCCCGGAAAAATATATAGCAGGACTTTTATCCCGGAAAACTAATTCATCCGGCCGACGCCGCTAGCAAAAGCTAGTTGAATATATTTAAATGATGGGATGGCGTCTCTACCTATAACAAAATATAGGTACATGTTTCATACATACGTAGATGTCTTTCTTCTTGGCCACATGTCGAATGTACATTCTTGCAACTAGACACAATTTTATTGTTTTTATTAATCCTGCTTAAACTTTATTAACTGCATGTTCACTGGCTTGAAGCAACAGGTTTTAACATACAAAGCTGACAAGCAATATGTACAATGTGGTACTTTGGCACTATTTTCACATTGGTCACAGTTTTATTTTCGCTTGTTGGTCGTAATATGATTTGCTTGGTGGTTACAGAACGTATCACCGTTGGACCATGGTTGGATAACGTCCGGCTACCAGTCCCACTGTAGTCCCCCATCGCAATATTCATCGACATCGAACATAAATATACCTTCTCCAACGGTATGTAAATTATTTTCGCTTTGTTTTTATTTTATTCCTTAGCTGCATTTTATTATTTGAACATTGACTTCTTATTTTTAATAGTTACTTTTAAGTTCGAACTCTACAATTTACACACCCATACAAATTAGGTACAATCAGCAAAGTTGGCGGTCGACCACCCTAAGGGTCAAAATAACTTGGCAAATTTGTTTTACTACGTTTGGGAGGCGGGGTTTGGGATCGATTGCATAGATCGATATCAGTCGTAAGTCTGCTGGCTACCTGCAATGACGTTACGTAACACTACCGAACCGCTGCTGAGTGTATAATAGAAAACGAAATTAAAATTGATGCGCGCACGTCTATGCTATGACGATAATTCCTATAATTGTAAGATGCATATCGTCGGCGTAAGGAACGTAATAACAAAAGTTTTATAGTTTGGAGACAATCGCGATTTACAGTGTTTATATTGTTAAATTTTTTGGCATTATTTTTTAATAAATAAGAAACGACATTATGTTAATTATTTTATATCATATTATATGCCTGATTACCTTCTTTTTAACTTTTAACAAACCAAACTTTATGTTGTATTAAAAAAATAATCATTTTAAAGCAATTTCCGCCATATTTGTCACAACTATATTTTGTTAGTAAATTATGATTAGCTACTTTTTAAGCCGTTTTTTTTAGTTTTTCGGTCTCTTTAAACCCATAGTCTATAATTAATTTATTAAATAAATTCAATGACTACATAATATTATGATTGAATTTTGAATCGTAAAAATTTAAACTGTTCAGTTTATTCAATTCGTTCAATAATTCATATTATAATAATAAATCATAGTTAATAGATTTCATTATTTGAATTGTTATTTTATTTTATTTCAAAAACTTAGACGATAACATTTTATTCCAATCTCTGTATTTACAAATATTATGTATTAACATTAAAGTTAAAATAATTGACCTAAAATTATTAGCTTCTTGGAGATATTGTTTTTTATTTCCTCTTAATGATCTTTTTATCTTAAATATGAATAGTTTTTGAGTTAATAACGAAATACCTTTTTTCATCCTAATTTGAACTATTTAACACCGTTTTGAAGTAGTTAATTGGACTATTTATCGATATGCAGCGATTATTATTTATTGAATTTGAGGCGAGTTTAAAGATTTTATGTGTAGGTGGTAATATGCTTTTATTAGAGTAATATTGAAAGGCCAACATTTTTATTGCTGCAGATGTTGTTTGAAAAGAATAAATATATCACATAAAAATGGTTTGTTAAAGAGCGCATTTTTTATCAATGTTTGTATTGACACCGGTCTTACGTGGACGCATTTATCGTTAAACTGAGTCGATTGTTATGCTATTGAATTTAGAGGCATTTAAAGATTATAAGTGTAGGCGTAGATTTGAATTCTTATTACAGTAGTATTTGCAAGGCTAACATTTTATTGCTGCACATGTCCAGTTTGTAAATTTTAGTTACTTTCTTTAGCCAATTATTTAGTTTTCGCTGAGTTAAAACCCAAAGTCTATAATCAACTTACAGTTATTGATTTTTTTACCGATTTAATAGCTGCATATTATGATTGAATTTTGAATTATATAAATTACTTAAACAGTTCAGTTTATTTAATTCGTTAAATCATTCACATAATCATAAATTATTGTTATTCGTTTCATTATTAGAAATTATTATATTTTTTTCTCAATTGTTTTTATGCTTTTTTTGAACATTTTATTTACTTTTAAAGGACATGTCCGTTTTTTGTATGGGCGCTGGTTTTATGTTTCGAATAAATTCCAACGAACCTCAAACTTATTGAATAATAATGTGCCAAAAATTAGTAACTTGGAGTCATTAAATAATAATTTTAGACCCTTCATTGATAAGAAAAATAAGAAAGAAAAGTCATGGCTGAGTAATTCATACATATAATTTCACGATTCGTCAAAAGATATAACTACGTGTTTTTTTTTTACATAAGTAAGTGTTATTATTATCATTTACGGATATAAAGGGAAAAATTTTAAAAATAAGAAAATTTGAAAAAAAATATTTGCAGTAAGTAATTATTTTCAGAGATAACTAAACAAGATTTTTGATTACTTAACTTTTTTCGGGATGCCTTCCAAATGTAATAACGTTTATATTTGCAGAGTTCATTTTAAGTGTAATATTTAAAGTAAATAATTTTTTTGTATACATCGAGGGACAGTGGTTCTCTGTAATACAATTAAATTATATATTAATTACTAAAATCTATTATTCTAATAATATTTTAACGTAATGACTACAGTGCCAAAATAATAAAATTTATATGGGAGCAGAACGCCAGTGCGGCCGACACAAAATACGTGGGTCAAGTACGAAATAATCCAAATTAAGTAAAAAATCAGCTCTGTTTTCCATAATTGCACACATTTTATTGAGATAAAAATCCCAAATTTGCATTAAATCGGATTGTAATTCTACTTTAATTCAGTGCTACATATTATGTAGTTGTAAAAGAAACAATAATAACAGAAACCTCTGGGTTAAACTGGGTGGGACTTAAACGTCTATAAGCGGATCTTACAAACGCGCCGACATAGTTAATTACTCTAGTAAGAAATCATATTACCACTACTTAAAATCTTTAAACTCGTCTAAATTCAATAAACAATGGACGCCGCTTTCCGATAAAGGCGTCGACATGGAACTCGGGGTTAACAAAAACATAAAAAAATGTCGTCCTCTAACAAAGACCCTTTTATGTGAAATCTTTACACTTTTTAAAGTGCACATGTGCAGCAATAAAAATGTTGGCTATGCAATATTACTGTAATAAAACAAATTATCGCCTATCCATAAATTATTTATACTCGTCTATATTTTTGGCATTAAATAAAATTATTAATAAAGGAGATAGAATTTCGGGCGTCTTCTTCTTTAAATTGGAAATTTCCTCCTTATTTCTTATTTTTTTAAAGTTATCGAAGAACCTCTTTATCCTCTTAATAACAATTGTATTTTTTAAGTGCCAATGAACACTAAAGATTATTTTTCTAGACGTCATGTTATCCAAATCGAATGAGCTATCACTCATATTTTTGGATCTTTATAATACATAAATTGACACCTTTTTGAGCTTATTGACTGGACTAAAAGGCTTACCGGCCTGTCTCAATATATTCCCAACATTAAATTAGAGTTTACTATTAAAAGTTGACGGTAAAAGTTACGCTTAATGCTACTGCTGTTTCAATATCGAAAACTCTGAATTTTTAACTGAGATCAAGAAAAGATAGGTAACACCTATAAGTATAGTGAGTATAACCGTCGAAGTAGTTTATTTTTGCATTGAGTACTTTTAAGTTTTCCAATTATATTTCTTTTCAATATTTTGACATTTGATTATTCGTAAAGCAACTTAAATAACATACTACATAGATTACTACAAGTATGATCAATAGCACTATGTTAATTTTTGGCAAAAAACACACAATGACTAATGATATTTGACCCTACGATAGATAGGATAACTTAAGGATTAATATAAAATATAATAAGTATGAATGAGGTAATGAATTTAATCACTTGAAGGAATAAGTATTCATCAAAACTCAATAATATTATAATTATATTTAAAAGAGCTTAAAAAAGGTGGTGTATGTTGGCTTTAAATATAATTAATTATGATGACCAATAATTAAAAAAGCATAAACCGCGATTTTCTCAAAACTGCAAAATTTTAATTATTAGTTCTCTGCCCTGACGATATTTTTCCCACGCATATTAACGTCCACTAGTTAAAATTAATATTAAAATATTATATAGTATAGTATGACTGATTTACTTACTGTAATATTTAATTCCCGGAATATATAATCCATGGTGCAGTAGTCACATGACGGGTCGGCGACTAAGTAATTAAGAGTCCAGTAAACGAACATAAGTCTATGTAGTGACAAGATATCGGTGTCCGTAAACGAAAAAATAATTGTGAGCAAAATACTACTGGTACTCAATAGTTGCGTGCGCGTCGTCAATCAGTAAAATACAACTAAAGTAAACAATAATAGTTATCTGCTGTTCCTTTCGCACATCTCCAAAACTGTCGTAATTGGTGAAATATGAGACAGGGGCGTGTCTAAATATCTCGGGACATTAGACCGGTCAAGCAAAATGTGTTTGGAAGTGTACTAGCACCAACTTGTCC
>NW_023595409.1:0-2157 GCF_014839805.1 Manduca sexta | reverse complement strand
ATTTCTTCACCGATTTTCACGTTTGATGTGTCTCAGGAAAGGGCAGGTCTTGGCGCATCCGATGGTATAAGCCGAAACACGATTCCGACACTTTGGCTCGATAGTTTTCTCATTCAAAGTTCGTGAGTCACTCGCGGTTCGTTATAATTTATCACTTTTGGCCGTTAAAAATCCAATTTGGCACCGATTTTCTTGTGTTATACCTCGTTGGAAAGGTAATTTAATTGCGCTTCCGATGATATATAGCACTACACAATTCGCGAAAGTTGTACCAACACTTTGGATTTAAATGTGATTTCACGTTACGGAGCGACGTGGATCGACCGCGGACGTGCGCGTTCGCTGCAGGCCAGCGCTGCACCGGCCAGGCCAGGCCAGGCCAGGCCAGGCCAGGGGCCAGGCCAGGCCAGGTGCCAGGCCAGGCCAGGCCAGGCCAGGCCAGGTCAGGCAGGCCAGGCCAGGCCAGCCCAGGCCAGGCCAGGCCAGGCCAGGCCAGGCCAGGCCAGGCCAGGCTGCAGGCCAGGCAGGCCAGGCCAGGCCAGGCCAGGCCAGGCCAGGCCAGGCCAGGCCAGGCCAGGCCAGGCCAGGCCAGGCCAGGCCAGGCCAGGCCAGGCCAGGCCAGCCAGGCCAGGCCAGGCCAGGCCAGGCCAGGCCAGGGCCAGGCAGGCCAGGCCAGGCCAGGCCAGGCCAGGCCAGGCCAGGCCAGGCCAGGCCAGGCCAGGCCAGGCCAGGCCAGGCCAGGCCAGGCCAGGCCAGGCCAGGCCAGGCCAGGCCAGGCCAGGCCAGGCCAGGCCAGGCCAGGCCAGGCCAGGCCAGGCCAGGCCAGGCTGGCCAGGCCAGCCAGCCAGGCCAGGCCAGGCCAGGCCAGGCCAGGCCAGGCCAGGCCAGGTTGCCAGGTTGGGCAGGCCAGGCCAGGCCAGGCTGCAGGCCAGGCCAGGCCAGGCCAGAAGCCAGGCCAGGCCAGGCTGCAGGCCAGGCCAGGCCAGGCCAGGCCAGGCAGGCCAGGCCAGGTCAGGTTGTAGGAGGCCAGGCTAGGCCAGGCCAGGCCAGGGCCAGGTTAGGTTAGGTTAGGTTAGGTTAGGTTAGGTTAGGTTAGGTTAGGTTAGGTTAGGTTAGGTTAGGTTAGGTTAGGTTCCCCTGGTCAGGACGGCCCGCGGTGGGCAGTAAGGCGCCTCGACAAGGAGGCCTCAGAGCTGGCCGCCGCTCTGGCAGTCTCGGCCCCTCGAGCCAGGAGGGTCCGGTGAGGGTCGAGCAGGAGGCGGAGTGGTTCGGGGTGGCAATGTCGGCCGTTTGCGACGCCGACATGCCCCGGGCGCTCCGTCGTCCTCCGCGGCGGAGGTGTACTGGTGGTCGGTGGAGTTAGCGCAGTTGCGCGCGTCTTAGCGTGGCTGCGCGCCGCCGATACGCCAGGCATCGCCGCCGCCGCATTTCGCGCACGAGACCAGGAAGACCAGGAGCGGTAGCTCTACGGCCTCTAAGGCAAGAGGCGAAGAGAGGGCTGCGGGTGGCCATTCATAGGGGCCAAGGTCGCGACACGCAAGGAGTTTTTGAGACTCTCGACGGGACCCGTGGGGCGCCCCTACAAACTAGTGATGAACAAGCTTCGTCCAGCGGCGCCCCGCTGTCGCAGAGTCTCCAGCCAGAACTACTGGCCAACGTTGTCGCGGCCTTGTTCCCGGCCACCGAGGATACCTTCTCCACCGATGGCGCCACCGGAAGTGGCGTCATCGTCGTTTTCGGCAAGGATATTCCAGAGGTTTCGCCCGCGGAAATGCGGGCGGCAGTGTTTCGGCTGTGGGCAAAAAACACCGCCCCGGGTCTCGACGGCATCCCCGGAAAGCCTGGGTGTTAGCCCGAGTACCTGGGGCCGCGCTCCGTAGCCTATTCTCCGCCTGTATGGTGCAGGGCGTCTTCCCGGCGCGGTGGAAGACCGGAAGCCTGTCCTGCTGAAGAAAGAGGGGAGACCCGCAGAGTCGCCGTCACCTACCGGCCCATCGTGCTGCTCGACGAGGTCGCCAAACTTTTGAGCGTATTTTACACGCGCGCCTCGTCGAGCACCTCGAGAGGGTCGGTCCCAACTTGGCCGACAATCAGTTTGGATTTAGGAGTGGACGCTCAACTGTCCACGCGATTCTGGTGGTCAAGTCGCAGGCGGAT
>NW_023595408.1:0-6644 GCF_014839805.1 Manduca sexta | reverse complement strand
ATGTAATAAACTTCCGTACTTACCTAACAATCCAGGCTTTACTTGGTTGAAACTTCAGTTTATTACGAAAACTAAGTTTAACAGCGTAAGTAGGCACTTCATTGTATTTGCTACTTACTTGCAAAGTCTCACTTAAGTGCTACTAATGCTGAACGTAAGAGAAAAAAGAAAGAGGCTAAACAAAGAAGTGATTTTATAACCATCGTTTCACTACGATCAAATATATTATTGATATTTCAAAAATATTAAGTAAGACTAAAACTATGTTATACCATTCTATACTCTGTGTGTGTACGAGTGAGAAAATTGACAATTGCCAAACGCCATTTGTGTGACAATCTGAATTGGCAATAAGAATCGTTGAATCAGTGAGACGTGGACTCAAAATTGCTATGAATCATACTTTGGAAATGATCGAAAATCAGTCTACGATATAAATGATTTTTGGTAGCAATACATTTCTCAAAATAATCTATAGTACTGGTTTTCAAGTGTTGGAAATTCCACCGTCGAATTTAATATATTCGTAACACATATTCTACATAAGTTTTATTTTTCTGCACTCATTCCCTAATATATTATGAACTTTAATCATGTCAAATGGCACACTCCTCCGTACGCGCATTGTGCTTAAAAACGTAGAGTTTTCGTCGTTACGTAATCATATAATATATTATTATACAACATGCTCTGCAGAAGTAATTTTCTTCAATGCCACAATCTCAATTTTGTATTAAAATAGTTCACATACCTACTAGTTTAAAATTTCTTCCTACGTAGGTACTTATATCGCTTTGGAGAAATTGTTTCAAGATAAGAGTGTTTTTTATCTTTTTATGCGACGTAATAATATCAATTTTATCGTTAAATGGGATACCCAAAACAGCATATTAACATAAACATAAGGTGACGACATTTTTCCCAAACTTCTAAGTAAAAGCACAACTAATGCACCATGTCCCCAAAAAACCCGTTTTGAGTGGAAAACAAATATTTACTCATGATATCGCTTCCCATTTGGGTTGGTTATTTTTCAATTCTACTGTGAAAGAATCACAGCTATTTGTAACGTTACAATGTTTTTACTCTGACTCAAAGTGACACCACACCTCGTAATACAGTGCAGTCCGAATAAACCGTTTCTACATTGATGTTTATTGTGCCTCTCTTAAATTAGGCAAACTTCGAGACGTAATTCCCCAGAATTGCAATAACATCAAGCGAATACTAGTCATGTATTCATTTTTAAAGGCTGTCGATACTCAATCTTTTCATTGTATTTTTATACAACTACTAAATGTAGCACGTACACTCAATTTCTCGCAAAATAAACGGTTACTACAAATTTAAATCCATATAATTCCAGAAAAGTGATGCATTAAAAAGCGCTGCCTCAAATAGTACCTCAATTTCTTTATTTTTGCCTTAAAATTTACCACATGTAACGGGCAACGAACTTTATTATTAACAACCTAATTTTTTACGAAAAGTTGTGCGAGTTCCCTTATTAGGGTAATTAAAAATGTATTTAGGAGTTCATCGTCAGCAAACTTTCCTCTTTACTTTACTCTAATGTACTTAATGTGTTTCTTTTTATCTGACCGTACGCTGAATGTTCAGTGGGTGGGTTGTTATGTTTTTAATTGAAGAATATTATAGCTAGATTCAGACATTATGAGACAACATCTAATGTGACATGGATGACAAGCACCGTGCTATGTAATGACTTTGTAATTCAGCTTGCATTGTTGTTATTTTATATAGAGTCCTTAATATCAGACGACGATTTCCTTGCCTAATGCAGTTTTTAAAAAAGGAGGATACGATTCAAAAATAGGTTTTACTCGTAGCTCTTATAATTTTAATTTATAATATGTATAGATAGTGCATAGCATTTTGCGCATGCTTTAAATTCCCGAGAGGAGCTTACTTACCCATGACACTGCGCGTGACTTACCCACTAAACTACTTGAACTAATTTACGAGCAACATTAATTCACGAGAGCAACTCCTGGTCCCCACCAACTTTACTCAACAATTTAATTCTTACCTCCTCCTAGCTCGTGTTTTTTATGGTACTGCAGTGTTAACCTCGAACCCAAGTCTACGATTTGATGGTAAAGTAAAATAACTTCCAAAAATATGTTCAATATAAATATATACTATGCGAATGCATCATAATCTTTGACAATTAGACAGAAGGACAACTGTGTGCTGCTTTTACAAGGTAATATCCGTCGCATAATGTGCTAGAGACTCAGACAGCGAGCCTTGTGCTTTATCCGACACGAATCCTGTTCTAGGCATTTAACACGTTTTTTCAATCGAAAACATACACAAAGTTAACCGACGTAATCACTACACTAAACCCGTAAAAAAAAAACACAAAAATATTATGCGTGAAATGACCGCAGTTGTCTACTTGCTTCAGGATAAATTGCCGTCACATTTTAAAAAGCAATTAACAATGCAGTCCAGTCATACTATTAGACAAGTTTGTAATCACTACAAGTGATTACAAATAGTGATGTCATTTAGGTAAAGACTAGTAAATAAAATCATATATAATTTCGAAAAACCAAATGTATATTTGTGGGTAGTGATCAAAGAAAACTCCATTCACTGCAACTCTAGGTTTTGACTCTTGTGTTCCAAACACAGGAACAGGACCAGGCGGAATAATTCTGCCTATTTATACTTAAGATATCGAAATATAATGTTATTACATTCCAATTCCTATTTGTGTCTTAAATGAGCTAATAGTGGCGATATACTGAGAAAGATAATGTATTCGATCAATATGCCTTATAGGTGCCTATTTGACAAAAAGTAATTATAAGTTATGTATTGTCAATGGCAAAGGTTTCAAGAAGATAGAAGTTGCATCATTCAAACGGAAACGCAAAAGGCCATACTCTTAAACAGCAACGCAATTATCCAACAAACTCTGAATAATTTCCTACCATTCCATTAATAATATAAAACGTTTATAATAGGATATTTCATGGTGCATACAATCCTGTACTGGGAACATAAAGTGAACGGCCTGAGGCATCGCGTTCGATGCTCAGTGGAACCGTGGATGTTACCCTTGTTCATTAAACAGTTTAACAAAGAGGATTGTAATCCTTACAATGGAGAAGTTATCCATTTTTTATATGTTTCCTGTGAAATCTAATCGTGTTATGTTTTGGTATAAAAAAGTATGGGAATTGAGTTGTTTTAACAATGAATATTGGGTTCCAGGTTTTTAAAAGTATTTGCATATATGGTGTAACTAATTTTCCTAGCGTGATTCAATATGTTTGGTACACGCTGTCCATATCCACGAAATCCATAAAGATATCTGAGATTGTTTTAAGGCCTCTTATTGCACTCCATAAATGTGTGGACTAAAAACTCTATTTTAAACTCATTATTATAAACAAGTTATACCAACTACTAAGGTAGAGTGAAGTTGTATTCTATATCATTTACCTACACACATATAAAACAAATGAAGTAAATGGATATAGTCCAAATCATCTTTCGTAGACTAAAATAGGCCAGTCAGTCACACAATCATTATATTTGAATATGTATGATACGTGATTATTCAAACTTTGCCTTACAAAAATGAAACATGAATAGAAATCTGTTCAACCGATTTAACGCAATACGTGAAAATATTATCAGTTTCTTCATTTTATATTATCTCTAGCTTACATTTATAATTACAGTAGGTAATTTAAATATAATAAACGAAAAGACTGTACTAACGGGTGCGTAACGTGTTCAAAAGCATATCAGTGGGTGATAAGTGATGAGTGATCAGTGATGGTGAGGAGATGGCGTGGCCCGGAGGCTCGCCCGACACCGTCGACCTCCCGCTGCATGAGGTCAGTGACAACGGGAGGCTACCGGTGCCTGACGCGACCGTCGTCGATGGACGCAGGAAACGTAAGTATTAATATGATACATACATCGCCTCAGCGCCTGTATGTAAATGGGGAGGGGGGGGGGGGGCTTATATCAAACATTTTTAGGGGCCCTTCAATGGCGGTAGCTATGTCCCTGGATTATGGATAGCTGATCTGATCTGACGCATTCTTGCCGGGTTTGGGTACTTATAGAGTATGACGTTGGATATTTTACTGATTATAGTAATAAGGTCTAAGAATTATAGATATAACATATGAGATAGCTGTTGTTTCAGAACCATGAGTATTAATCGTAGTTACTAGATTCCACTGCTGCTACGTACCACTGAACCTAGCTAAAAATTCTATAGTTGATACATTTTACGGCCAGTCGTAACATATATCGCTTATTATATCTGCTTTAAAGTTGTTAAGTTTCTGTCATACAAATCTATATATATAAAAATGAATCCCTTTTTCCCTTGGTCACACCATCACGCGTGAACGGCTGGACCGATATCACAATTATTTTTTTTGTGTTTGTTATTGTCAGGAGAAGGTTCTTATGAAAGAAAAAATTAGAAAATTTAAGAAAACTTAACGAAAATATTAATATTATATAATTGTCAATTGTTTGAAATAACTGTCAGCGATTGACAGAATGCGCGCTGCAAATTCATAGTTAAGTCGGGACAACGTCTGTTGGGTCAACTAGTTAATAATAAAAGCTTCTCTTCAAACAACTTATTGGAATATATTTATTGAAAATACGTCGCGTATTCTAAAATTCTGTTTCAGTCTGCCCTGTCGGATAATAGCCAAGCTTTATGTGAACATGATATCAAAATTAATTTATGAAATTCTCACAATAAATAAATAAACACGTTTAGCATCATTTTAAATTCTAATTATACCCGTCAATTAAAGGCTACATTTCTATTACTCTTTTTATTATTCTATATTTTGCTTTAAATAAAAGGGTTGCTCTTTCTTACCTACAATTGTACCTACTAACGTTCGGACATTACTTATGTAAACTGATATTTTTGTTTCTTTCGTGTAACAATATCTGGGTTACTGCCAAGCGCTGGTTTCAAAAGACCCTTTTCATTTTTGTTACTTCGAAATTTATTTTACGCGATAACATAATTCGCGATAATAGACTTCGAAGGGGTCCTGTACTACGAGGTCTCGAGTTCAAGTCTGGATATGTATTTCGAATTTTTATGTCATTATGTAGTATATACTACCTTTTGTTTGCGACGCCGCCCGTTTTCGATTTGGAAATCCCAAATGATACTTGGTCTATCTTTGTGTTGAATTTCATTAACATGCATTGAACGTTATGCGTTAACTTGTTGTATTCGCAAACTTATTTTCACATTGAAAATATTGGTAAAATTAACAAATATTACGGTTAAGTTTGAAAATTCGAGTTAATAGTAGTTAAGAACTTTTAAACGGATACTGCCATAGAAGTAATTTAAGGTTGTTATGGTAAAAACTTTAAAATTAAACTATTTTTCAGATTTTAGAAAATTCCAAATGGTTATTTTAGCTTAGTTTTATGGATTACACGATCATTTGATTAGGTGGGAGAATCGAACCTGCGACGGTCCTCTTAATGAATGATCAACGCCCATTGCACCAACAAGAATTTATGGATGTAGGAATAGTATACTATTTGCAATCAAAACAATATTTAAAACAATCGTAATATTTAAAGTACAAATCCAGTTTATGTTGCGTACTTTGATAATACTATCATACAGTCAGGATGGCCGAGCGGTCTAAGGCGCTGCGTTCAGGTCGCAGTCCACTTCTGTGGGCGTGGGTTCGAATCCCACTTCTGACAATATTTTTTATTCGAATTGACCTTAATAGATTATTATTGTTATGACATTTATTCTTATTGTTACGGTTTTGTATTCTGTGACTATATTTAGGGTTGTTGTTGTTGTTGTTGAATCATTTGTTCCATACTTGGAGCTCGAATTTCAGACGGACGTAGATTTACGGAACAATTTTAGTATCATTTTCACCACATAATTAATGAAAAATTTAAAATTTATAAAAAAAATAAACAATGTAAAGATAACATATTGCTGAAATATGATGTAATTTTTTTTTATTGAAAAAATTTGACGACATTCAGGCGCCCGCGGCAACTGGCGCCTTAAGACCTATTCGGACTGTCCGGACCTTCTGAAATTTCGGATTATTGAAATCGGGTACCTGTATTGATTTTTCACTCTGTTATCCCTACAAGTTTATCTTTGCTAATTTATAGAATAGGCACTCAAAACCTTTTTTCATTTAAAGTAAACAAAATATTATTTACCGTTTAATATCTTCGCCAAACCTTACTGCCCCGTCATCCTTACTGATCCCATCTGGCGGTACATAAAATATTCATAAAATAGAACTTTACATAAGTATATAATGATGTTCAATTCAAACCTATAAAAACCCGTGAATAGAGAAGGGAACTATGATTGCGTTATATTCGCGGGAGTAGCACCAATCATCTACTCCCACACTCTTACCTGCCACAGTTTATTACTTGTTTCAATTTTATAACTCACAAATTCTCTTTATCATTTATGTATTATACGTTGGAACTTTTATTTTCATTTTCTGGATGTTTTTTGATAAATATATCATTATTACGACTTATGAAACCGGTCCAATAACCATGTTGATACTTTTATTTAAATTAAGATAAGTATTAAGTACTAATTACTA